>NW_025727396.1:7450481-7541262 GCF_021461385.2 Schistocerca piceifrons | reverse complement strand
CCGCGAGGTACTCCATGACGGCGGCGAGGTAGACGGGCGCCCCGGCGCCGACGCGCTCTGCGTAGTTTCCCTTGCGCAGGAGGCGGTGGATTCTGCCGACCGGGAACTGGAGCCCAGCCCTGCTTGAGCGGGACTTTGACTTGCCCTTGACTTTGCCTCCCTTTCCGCGTCCGGACATGGCGATGGGCTAGCGACGGTGCACACGAAACGGAAACGAAAACGACCGGTGCGAGCGGCAGCGAGTCGAGCAGCGGAGTGCGTGCCGGCGCAGCCGGGGTGGGGGTGCTTTATGGGCTCGGGTGCGGCGGCCGGTTGCGCGCGCGCCCCATTGGTCGGCGGCCGCAACAGGGCGAGCTGGTAAAGGTGCGGCGGCGGCTGGCGGCGGGTGCCACTGTGTGGGGAGACGCTGACTAGAGCGGAGCGCTTGCTACTGGTGTTGCTGCTGCCGTACGTTCGTTCGAGATGCCGCCCAAGACTAGCGGGAAGGCCGCCAAGAAGGCTGGCAAGGCGCAGAAGAACATTTCGAAGGGCGACAAGAAGAAGAAGCGCAAGAGGAAGGAGAGCTATGCCATCTACATCTACAAGGTGCTGAAGCAGGTGCACCCTGACACGGGCATCTCGTCGAAGGCGATGAGCATCATGAACAGCTTCGTGAACGACATTTTCGAGCGCATTGCGGCCGAGGCTTCTCGCCTGGCGCACTACAACAAGCGCTCGACCATCACGTCCCGCGAGATCCAGACCGCTGTGCGGCTGTTGCTGCCTGGCGAGCTGGCCAAGCACGCCGTGAGCGAGGGCACGAAGGCGGTGACCAAGTACACGAGCTCCAAGTAAGGAGGTGGCTCTGGAGTGGAAGGAAGGATGGAGAAGGCTCCTCCGTTGCGAGAGCGGCAAAACGGCCCTTTTCAGGGCCACCAACTTGCCTTTTGCGGGAAGGGCGGAATTGTTGTTGTTGTTGTTTGTGTGGACGGCTGTGATGTATGTGTGCATTTTGATTGTGGGTGGGGGGGGGGGCGCGTCAAAGCGTGTTGCGGGGGACGGCCACGAGGTTGGTCGCCGTGGCGTGGAATGGTGGCACGCCTCGTTGGAGTGGTTTTGACCCATTGGTGGTGGTGTGTGTGTGTTACCTGTCTGCGAGGGGGGACAGTGCGATCGGCGACTTTTGTGTCACCGTAACGACGGCCGTTTGCGGGTTTGTTTTTTGCACATCATACATGGCGAGGGTGAAATGTGAAATGTTTTTGTTTGGTTTTTTTTTGCCGCCCACTATTCCCTTTGCTGTACGCCGAGTTTGACAATGGTGCGACGTAACTGCAGCGTGGAGGTGTGTGAGTGACGTTGAAATTGAACGTGCCATTAAGACGCATTGTTGTTGTATTGTACTGTACGTGTACGGCGACACGCACGATGATGTACCATTCGACTCTGATTTTTGATAGCCGTGTCTGACTGATTGCGTACGACGCACGCACACCGATGTCGTCATTCAAGATGCACGCGTGTCCAGTGCAGTACAGTAAGCGCGACGCTAGACGGCGGCGGCGGCGGCGGCGGCGGCGGTCGTCGTTTGTTTGGCGAATGTCTGTACACGTGTTTGTCTGTGTCCATCCGGTATGTATGTGTTTGTTTGAAAGTGTTTTGTGTGTCGGTGACGTGGTCCGATCCGTCGCCCCCTGAGTAACTGTCGATCGGCGCGATAGACCGGCGTCACGCAACTGAACCGAAGTCTTGGGCACACCCGTCATACTGTTGTACACCGTCGCGCTGAGAACGGTGACGAAAGGTTGACTTTGATCGGTCGAATGTCTGGGCAGAACGTGAGGAATGAGGCAAGAGTGCAAGGAGGGGGGGCAAAAGAGAGAGGAAGGGAAAAAGGGGAGAAACGCATTCGTAGAGCAACGGAACGTTCCCGTGTCGGAGGCGTATTGGAGCCGCACTGAAATGCGTTTAACGGCGGCGCGGCTGCAAGTGTCTGCCGTGGTGAACGTTACCTTTGACGGCTGCATTGGGCTTTGCTTTTGCTTTTGCTTTTGCTTTCGCTTTCGCTTTCGCTTTCGCTTTCCCGGATGTACGTAACGTTTGTTGATATGGTTGTGAGGAAGAGTGTATGACAGTGCCGTGCCGTCCATGTTCGTGTGCCCTCCCATTGTGTGTATGCTATTGTCTGTGTACTTGAATGATGTATGTAGGTGTTAGTGGACATGTTTCACCAGTGGGGGGAAATGGATCGTCGATAGTTGGCGTCACTCTGTCACGGTCGAGATGACGCACCCTCCGTACAGAAAGGTGTCGAGAAAGTGTGTGTGTGTGTGTGTGTGCGTCCGTGAATTGGCAGTGTTTGGAGGTGGGCGTGCCCTGCATGTGGCCCGGAAGGCTGTTCGTTTGGCGGTAGTGTTGTGTGGACAGGGGAGGGGCATGCGTAACGCTGCTGGCATGGCATTTCGGGAGATGGGAGGGGGCAAACGAGGAGCGGCGGCCAAAGAAAGGCGGGACGGGGAGGGGCGCGGTGTGGGTGGCTTGCGCCTGTGCTCGGCGTTGTGGTTTGTGCAAAAGAGGAGGAGAAAAACAATGAGTTGCCAGGGAGGGGAGCGGTGTTGTGTTGTGGTTGTCGTGGTGTAGCCGCAGACGCGGCTGTCAGTGAACGTGGCGAGACGGACGGATGCGCGGAGGGGCGGGGGCGGCGCATTTCGCCGGTGCCGTGCCGTGCCGTGCCGTGCCTGACAGCCGCGTGGTCGCTGTGTTGTTGGTGGCGTGGGGGCGAGGAGAGTACCGTACGGGTGTGCTTGTGCGCCGGAAATGGCACACTGCGCCTGCCCGTCTTGGAGGCTGATGGCTGTGGTGTGGAAATGGGGCGCGGTGATGTTGAAGCAGTTGAAGAACAGAAAAGAAACCAAGAAAACGGGAGGCGTGATGCGGCGGTGGTGGTGAGAGCGGGAAAAACAAAACAAACAAAAAAAAAAAACAACAAAAAAAGAAGGAAAAACAACAAGAAACAAAAAAGAAAACAAAAAGTCTATCAATATTAGAATGTAAATGGAAATGGAAATGGACCCAGGTATAACCTCCCTGCACAAATAGCAGAGAGTCCGATGATAATAGAAATGTGCCAGAATGTTAACGTCCCTACAAAACAAACCCAACGATAATATTAATGAAAGAATGAACCGTATGTAACATTGCAACAGACATAATGAAACCTGATAAATTGTATAAGGGCAGCAGCGTTGACCTTTGGCCCTGTATTCAGAATAAAAAGAGCCAAAGATCGTCACCCCAATGAAAAAGACACTGAAACACGTATGTAACATAGCAGCGATGGCGAGACATTGTAGCATCTGTGACCAGAGAGTTTGCGCTGGACCGCGCGAGTGTTGCGAGCGGTTCTCAGTCAGTCAGTCAGTCAGTCGGTCGGTCGTTGCGAGTCTGTAGGTCTGTCTAGTTGAGGGCTGTACTCTGTCAGTAGTCGTCGCGTGCAGTACGCTAATAGTCGTCATGCAGAGCGGTCGGTCAGTAGTAGCAGCCGAGTGCGGTTGTGTGATGTAGGCGGTCGGCAACACTGGTCAAGATGGTGAATAAGGTATACTGTTAATTAATATAATCATTAGATAATGAACAATTTTATTTATTGTAATTATTCTCCAACAAGTTCCCCAATAATAATTTTTATTTCAAAAGCATTTTTCAAACATTTAATTTTTTATTGAACTGAAGAGTTCGTTGCACTTCACATTTCATTCCACTTCTTTGAAGAAAAATTTCACTAAAATCACAAAAAAAAAAGAGAATATTATTATTTGCAATGCAGTTCCTCCAAGCGCTGCGCAACAAACAAGAGCAGAAATGTGACATCCATTTATTCTGAGGTAAGACTTTAATTCTGATTGTTTTGCACAGGGCCAAAGACCGATATTTCGGTTTAATTGAAGTTTCTTGTCACTGAACGGACTTTTAAATGTTGTGAAGAATTTATATTTGAGTCAGATTGCGAATTTAACATTTTTGTTGCCATTTTCAATACCTCTCATTGTGGGCGAGGTTACAATTAGCGCAATGTCCATTAGCATCCGTAAATAACATTGTCCATTATTTTAAATTTTGCGGGGAGGTTACAACGCACAAAAAAAAAAAAACAAAACAAAAAATTGCATTTGTATCCGCTCCTCAATTGTAGATACCCCTTACACAGCTGTGTGCAATGAATGAGTGCTGGCTGGTAATTAATTGCACTCCTTGGAGGGAAATGCCATAGGAAGTAGTCTTTAAAAAGTGAATGTTTTTCGTTAAAAGACAAAAGTTACTTTAGAAAAAAGTAATAGTGGGGCTTTTTGTCGTTGAACAAAATAAGTACAATGAACATACGTTATCAGATTTGCGCAAAATGCAGCTTCACACTACCTTTTGATTATAACACAATATACTATACATCGTCCCGAACCGTGACCAGAGTCGCGAGACGAGCAGAGCACGCCGCCGACGCCCGCTCAGTACAACCGTCCACCCGCTACTACTGTCGACCGACTACTACCTCTCCCGACTCGCGCTACAATATATATAACAACTGTTCCTGGCGACCCGGTGCGTGCCACTACTGTCGTCTGGCGCGGTCCAAGCGCCGACTAGCAACGATAAATAACTCTCTGGTCAGACAGAGATGCTGTCATGCCTCGCCATCGCTCTGGTAATGAATACATACGTGTTGCAGCGTGCGTACCACCGGAACACGCAGTGGCGGAGCCAAAGACTGTGTTGTCGAGGTCGAGTGCGAGCGGGAAGAGAGGCAGCGTCGGCACGGAGATGCAAGCGAGCGCGAGACGCACGGGGGCTGCGGCGTGGCGCGTTTGCGGTCGGCGCCTTTGGTGGCAACGGCCGGGACAAGCAGCGGTGTATGGTGTGGTGCGGGGCGGACAGGGGCGGCGGTGGACGGGGAGGAGGCGGCGCGACGACGGCATGGGGGCGAAAACGGGACGGGGGACGGCGGATGTTGAGAGGCGTCACGCGCGGACAGGACACAGACACAGAGACACACAGATTGGAAAGGGAGGGTGCGCGGTAATAGTTGGGAATGTGCGTACCGTGCGGGACGGGAGTGGGCGAGGAACACGGTCGTGGCCCCTGTTTTGGGTGCGTGTGATGACGTCGGTGTGTTGTGGGAAGGGAAGGTGCTGTGGCGGCGGCGCGTAATGGGCGTAGGCCGAAAAGAGAAAGGAACGTCGGCAGTGTGTTGGCAAGCGTCGGTTCGACTGCGACGTTGATGGGCAGGGCAGGGCGAGGTTAATGGTGGTAGGAGTAGGCGTGTGGGCGCACAAAATCTGCCGCTGCAGGCGGTGCCGTAACCGCCATGGCGGGAAGGAGAGAGGGCCAAAGAAAGAAAGAAAGAAAGAAAGAAAGAAGAAAACAAAAAAAAAAAAAAAAAAGGAGGAGGGGGGGGCGAAAGTGGAGAGGCGGTGGTGTGAGAAGGGCGGGGGCGGAAGGAAGGCAGGAAGGACAAGAGGCGAGGCGACGGCTTGCTTTGTGTATCGGTCGGTCTCTGGCTATGCTTCGTTTTCTGCAGCAGGGTCGGTGCGCGGCGTGGCTCGCGGCAGTGGGAACGCCTGGCGGCTGGACGGCCAGCAATGCGGTTGGATGGGCGGCCACAGCACCGCACCTGTGCCCGAGGAGGAGACGCTGGCGGCGGGCCCTGAGGTGAGGCCGGCTCGGCTCGGCTGGGGCTGTGGATGTGTAGGTGTGCGCCGCTGCTGCAACAACGAGTAAAACGCGAGAAGAAGGGATGGCGGTAGAGAGAGGAAAAAAAAAAGGTCGTGTTGTGTTGATGCGCAGGCAGACGCGTACAGAGAGACGAGCCCGGTCTGCAGCAGGGTGTGGCCGTGCCGAGTGCAGAGCAGCGGCGGCTCGGTTCGGTTCGGCCCGGCCCGGCCCGGCCCGGCGGGCCGCGCTGTTGTCGCGGACGTGAGCGCCCCCTGGCGGGTGGCCGGAGGCGGCGCGGCGTGTTGGACGTGTGGCTGGTGGCAGTGCACAATTTGCGAGTGGCTGGCGGTGTGGTGTGGCGGTTGGCGCGTCGGGCGGCGGAGAGAGAGAGAGAGGGGGAGGAGAGGTATGTGTTGCGGGCGCCCTTTGCTGCGCTGCGTCGTTGCGTGTGCCGTACAGGGCGGGCGCTTGTCGACTGTGTGGGCGGTGTGGCGAATTGGCGTGAAACGGCTGCCGAGAGGTGTGTGGTAGCGAGCCGGTCGGTGTCAGTGCGAAGGGGAATGTGCGTGCGTTTGGCGGTTTCGGTGTGCTTTTTGCGGCGTGAGAGTGGGGAATTAGTGGGGCCGGCTGTTGTGTTGGTTCCTTGTGTCTTGTGTCGCGTAGCTTGATGGCAACGTGGAAGGACGCCGGTTTCGTTTCGAGCCTTGCGTGTGGTTGTCGACGTTGACTGGTTGGCGTGTGCATGTGTGGGTCGCGAGTGCGTTTTTGGCTGGCTGTGTGTGTGTGTGTGTGTGTGTGTGTGTGTGTGTGTGTGTGTTTTGGGGGGGAAGGGGGAGGCGGTGGTGAAAGTGCAGTCGTTGCCACGGGCGCGTCGTCGGGTGGGGCTGGGGCTGTGCGTCGTGGCGGAAAGGTGGTAGGTTGCGGGAAGCGAGCCCGTCGTTGACGGTGTCGCGTGAGTTGTGACTCGAGTGGGGCGCGGGGCGCGGGACAGGAGCAGCGTGCCGCTGCGTCGTGGTCGTCAGCAGAGGCTGTGCGTGTGCTTGTCCTTTTTGTGGGCGGTTCGTGCGAGGCGTTTTTTGTTTCGTGTTGCCCTAGTTGTTAGTTTATTTTTTTTTTTGTGTTTGTTATTTTGAGACGACGACTGGTTGGTGGCGTGCGCGCGAAGTGGCGGTGTGCGCTTCCCGTGTCGTTTTGTTTTTGTTTGGTTTTTTTGTTTTTGTGTGTTTTTTTTTTGCACTGGGCCCCGGGGGGTGGGTGGGTGCGTGTGTGTCGATTGCCGGCTGGCGAAAGGTGCGCCATCGGCGGGGTGGGTCGCCGGCACAAGTAGAGGCGGCGGCGTTGTTGCTGTTGTTGTGTGGTGTTTGTTTTGTTCGGCTGTGTCGGCGAGCTGTGTTGCGGTGCGTGTGAATGGTGGTGCAAAAGTGCTGGCGTTGGGGCTGCGACTGCGACGGCGGCGAGCCGCGGGCGCGCATGATAGTGATGTTGTGAACAGCGGCTGTGTACGGTAGTGGTGTTGTTGTAGCACGACGTGCATCCGGGCCGGCGCGGAAAGCGCAGTTGCGGGCGGTTGCCCTTCGGTGCCAGCCATGTCGCGTGAGCGGCGGGTTGCTCTGGTGTCGACACGTGGTGCTCTGGGTTGTTGTGTGGTGCCCTTTGGCCGGTGGGGGTGGTTCGCGTGTGTCTCGTTCGCGCTCGGTATCTGGTCGTGGTCGTGCTGCTCCCCCGTCTGTCGGCGGTTTTCGACGTCGTCTGTACGTTTTTGTTCGTTTGCGGCGTGCCTGCCGACGTCGTCCCGTCGCGACCTTTCAACCGAAAGTGTGGCGCCCGAAGGTGAACGAACGTAACCCTGACCTCGGCGCTTTACGCTGAGCCGAGCGAACCGAACCTAACCTGTGGTGTGGCGAGGTGAGCTCAGCCTGTGAGCCCCTAACGTCTACGTAAGGTAAGCTGTCCGGCTGACGCCTCACGTTTGAACGCTTTTTTTTAACCTAGCACTGACCCCTTAACCTAACGTGTAACCTAACCTAACCTCTGACGCCTGACGTGTTTGAATGCTTAACCTAAGTTTGACGCTTAACCTAACCCAAGTCCCCTTAACCTAACCCACGTCCACCTAACCCTAACCTAACCTAGACGTGTAAACGTAATGTGTAACGCGTAACGTGTAAGGTCGGCTGTCGTGTGTGCTGACGGCAGATTGGGTTGGTCTGTAGATTCGGATTGCGGTTTGCCTCGGTCGAGGGGTTGGGTCGGAAGCGGCGAGGGGCGGCGGCGCCTGTTGCGCAGGCGGCGTCCGTTTGCGGCGGGCAATTGTTGATAAACGGCTGTGAATGTTGGCGGGCGAGAGGAGGAGGACGGCGCGCGATGTGGCCCGACGGCTGCGGGCCGATCGGGAAACGGCGGGAGGGCGACGGAAGGCGATGGGGCGGCGGAGGCGCGTTTGCACGGCCGTCATCGCCGCACGCCTCGGCTTGTGTGGCTGTGGCGCCGGCCGCGCTGGCCGGGCTGCCGCGGCGACGGTGTGGGAGTTTTGCCGAAGGTTTGGCCATTGTGGCGGGTCGTCGGCTGGGGCTGTGGGGGCGGCATTTGGGCGGGGGCGGCGATTCTCGGCGGGCCGACCCAGGCTGTAGCGCGCGGTAGCTGCAGTTTGGCCGTGGTTTGCGGCGCTGCCGTGGCGACTGGTTGGCGACTGTGGTGTGGCTGTGTGTAGCCCCATCCTCGGTGGTTTGAAAGGCGCGGGCGGTTGTGGCGCAGGTTTGGGGCTGCTCCGCACAGGCTGTCGGACGTTGGGCGGTAGCAAGCGCGGGAGGCGCGGCGCGGCGGCGCGCAGAGTGGCGGCCGCTCTCTCGGCCGTCCGCGCCCGCCCGCGACACTGGCTGGGCCTTGTGATTCTCTGCTCTGCTGCTGTGCTGTGCTTGCGTGCCTGCCTGCCGTCCCGCTCGCTCTCGCTCTCGCTCTCGCTGTGTGTTACGCGCGTCGTCGAAATGGCAGATCAGGCGGCTACGAACGAGACTGCTGCGGCACCCGCCGCCACCGGCACTACGAAGAAGGCCAAGTCTGCGTCGTCTGCGAAGAAGCCGCGCGCCAAGCCTGCGCACCCGCGCACCTCTGAGATGGTGACGGCCGCCATCAAGAGTCTGAAGGAGCGCGGCGGGTCGTCGCTGCAGGCGATCAAGAAGTACATTGCCGCGCACTACAAGCTGGACGCGGAGAAGCTGGCGCCGTTTATCAAGAAGTACCTCAAGTCGGCCGTCGTGGCGGGCGAGCTGGTGCAGACGAAGGGGAAGGGCGCGTCCGGCTCGTTCAAGCTTGCCGGCGCCGGCGGCGGGGGGGCGGCCGAGGGCGGCAAGGCTCGTGCTGGCGGTGCCAAGAAGAAGCGCGCCGCTCCGGCCAGCAAGGAGAAGAAGGGCGCCCGTGCGGCCGGCGCAAAGAAGGCTGGTGGCGTGAAGGCGGCGACCGGTCGGAAGGCGGGCGCCGCCAAGAAGGCGTCTGCGGCGTCGGCCGCTCCCGCGGGTGCGAAGAAGGCGGCTGCGGCCAAGCCGGCCAAGGCCAAGTCGCCGTCGAAGGCGAAGAAGGCCGCCAAGGTTCCGACGAAGAAGCCGAAGGCGCCGCGCCCGAAGAAGGCGACGACGCCGTCTAAGGCGAAGGCTTCGCCCAAGAAGAAGAAGTAGAGTAGAGGAGAAAGAGATGGGAGAAAGGAAGGGTTTGGCGCTTGACTCCGTCGTCCCCACCCCCCGTCGTCGTCTAGTGGCGCGCAAGAGACGCGCGGCCCAAAACGGCCCTTCTCAGGGCCATCAAAGCACGTCGGGGAAGGTTTTGATTGTCGTGTTGCGTTTGGTGTGGGTGTCTGTCTGTCTGGCGTTTCTGTATGCCCGTGGGGATGCTGTTTGCGTGCCGTGGTGGTTGGATTGCGGGGGTCGGTGGCGGGTGTGGGCGGCGGTAGCGGTAAGCGGTGTTGTTGTTGATTGTCGCCGTGTTTGTGGCGGCGGCCGACGGTTGGTTTTCTGTCACGTTGTTTTGTTTGAATACGTTGGTTGGCTTGCCTGCGTTCGTTCTTCTCGGATGTCTGTCTTGTCTAGTCGTGTCTGGTCTTTGTTGTTTTGTTCCTTTGTGTGTGTGTGTGTGTGTGTTATGTTTTGCAACGGGGGGCACGTTGAGATGTGGAAGGAGTCGGCGGGGATTTCGGTGGCGTGTAGAGCGAGCGAGCCGCCTGCCTGGCCGTTGGCCGTCGGAGTGGAGTGCGGGTTTGTTTTTGTGTTTTCGAAACGAAAGCGGCGGCCGGCCGGCCAGCCACCCGTGCGGTGTGACGTCGGCCGTTGGGTATTGTGCGCTTTGAGCGCCGGGGAGGGATGATGTGTGATTGTTGCGCGCTGCTAAGCAGGCAGGCAGAGTGAGCGGGTGTGGCGGACGGACGGGAAGTGGTGGTTGTTGTTTTTGGGTTGCGGGGCGAGAGGCAGGCGACCGACAAAGTTTGCTCGCGACGGAGAGATGTTAGTGGCCCTGAAAAGGGCCGTTTTTGTTTGTGCGGTGCGGTGCCGCGGCGCGGTTTAGGCGCGCTCGCCGCGGATGCGGCGCGCGAGCTGGATGTCCTTGGGCATGATGGTGACGCGCTTGGCGTGGATTGCGCACAGGTTGGTGTCTTCGAAGAGGCCGACGAGGTAGGCCTCGCTGGCCTCCTGCAGGGCCATGACTGCGGAGCTCTGGAAGCGCAGGTCGGTCTTGAAGTCCTGGGCGATCTCGCGCACTAGGCGCTGGAATGGCAGCTTGCGGATGAGCAGCTCTGTGCTCTTCTGGTAGCGCCTGATTTCTCGCAGGGCGACGGTGCCCGGCCTGTAGCGGTGGGGCTTCTTGACGCCTCCGGTGGCGGGCGCGCTCTTCCTCGCCGCCTTGGTGGCGAGCTGTTTGCGCGGCGCCTTTCCGCCGGTGGACTTGCGGGCCGTTTGCTTTGTGCGGGCCATAGCGGTAGCGGAGCGGCGTGCGTGGAGGTTAGGTGCGGCGCGGCGTCCGGTGCTGCCTTGACAACGGGCCCGCGCGCCTCCGTGCTGCGCTTATATGCCCTCGGTTGCGCGTGGTGGGGGGAGGGCGGGCCAGAGTCTATATAGGGGGGCGGCGGGCGCGCTGGGCGCAGACCGTAGCCGACTCGCCAGCCGCTGCAGCTGCTGTTTGTGCACGTTTTGCTTTGCCCGAGGAAGGAAGGATGACAGGCCGCGGCAAGGGAGGAAAGGGGCTCGGCAAGGGTGGCGCCAAGCGGCACCGCAAGGTGTTGCGCGACAACATCCAGGGCATCACGAAGCCCGCCATCCGCCGCCTGGCTCGCAGGGGCGGCGTGAAGCGCATCTCTGGTCTGATCTACGAGGAGACCCGCGGGGTGCTGAAGGTGTTCCTGGAGAACGTGATCCGCGACGCGGTGACGTACACTGAGCACGCCAAGCGCAAGACTGTGACGGCCATGGACGTGGTGTACGCCCTGAAGAGGCAGGGGCGCACCCTGTACGGTTTCGGCGGTTAGGCTGCGTCGCAGCGGGCGCTGGCCTTCCCGCGGCCGTGCTTGTGGGTGGGAGAGACTAGAAAACGGCCCTTTTCAGGGCCACCACACTGTTCGGAAGTTGAAAAGTGCGAAAGAGTCTGTGTTGTTTGTTTGTTTCTTTCTTTCCGTTTGAGCGACGTGATGTGACTGGGAGGGGAGAAGGAAAGGAAACGTGTCATGTGGCTGGCTGTGTGTGGGAGCTGCTTCGTTTGTGTTTGTTATTGTGTGTCGTTGTATCGATCGCGACGGAGATGGCGGGCTGTGTGTTGTTGTGCGAGAGGCGGTGATTATTTGCTTGCGTGGTTTGGCTCTGTGTGTTTGCGGCGGCGTTGGGGTTTCCGAGGCAAGGCGTGTGGGCACAGGCGGCCGGATCAGCTGTTTCGTTCGTGTCGACGGCCGTTGCGCGCGGGAGTGGAGGGCGGTGTGTCGACACGCCTCCCTGTAACAATGGTCATTATTGCTGCCGTTGTCGTTTGGAAGGCGACTGCGACCGTGCAAAATGAATGTGTGTGTGTGTGTTTGTTGGGCCACACGGGCTGTGTGGACGACAAGATGGCGGACGTGCGCCGGCGGCGGCTGTGCTGTGAAAGTGCAAAGTTAAAACAAAACAAGGTGCGGCGAGGACGACTGAAATTTTGCTTTGGACGTAGGTTTGTGTGGTGGCCCTGAAAAGGGCCGATTGTTGTGGGCCGGGCCGAGCCGAGCCGGCAAAGCGCGTTGCGTGCAGGGGAGCACGCGGCGCTGCGATTGCCTTGGCCTCCTTTAGGCCTTCTTCTCGGTCTTCTTTGGCAGCAGGACGGCCTGGATGTTGGGCAGGACACCACCCTGTGCGATGGTGACGCCCGACAGGAGCTTGTTGAGCTCCTCGTCGTTGCGGATGGCAAGCTGCAGGTGGCGCGGGATGATGCGCGTCTTCTTGTTGTCGCGGGCCGCGTTTCCGGCCAGCTCGAGCACCTCAGCCGCGAGGTACTCCATGACGGCGGCGAGGTAGACGGGCGCCCCGGCGCCGACGCGCTCTGCGTAGTTTCCCTTGCGCAGGAGGCGGTGGATTCTGCCGACCGGGAACTGGAGCCCAGCCCTGCTTGAGCGGGACTTTGACTTGCCCTTGACTTTGCCTCCCTTTCCGCGTCCGGACATGGCGATGGGCTAGCGACGGTGCACACGAAACGGAAACGAAAACGACCGGTGCGAGCGGCAGCGAGTCGAGCAGCGGAGTGCGTGCCGGCGCAGCCGGGGTGGGGGTGCTTTATGGGCTCGGGTGCGGCGGCCGGTTGCGCGCGCGCCCCATTGGTCGGCGGCCGCAACAGGGCGAGCTGGTAAAGGTGCGGCGGCGGCTGGCGGCGGGTGCCACTGTGTGGGGAGACGCTGACTAGAGCGGAGCGCTTGCTACTGGTGTTGCTGCTGCCGTACGTTCGTTCGAGATGCCGCCCAAGACTAGCGGGAAGGCCGCCAAGAAGGCTGGCAAGGCGCAGAAGAACATTTCGAAGGGCGACAAGAAGAAGAAGCGCAAGAGGAAGGAGAGCTATGCCATCTACATCTACAAGGTGCTGAAGCAGGTGCACCCTGACACGGGCATCTCGTCGAAGGCGATGAGCATCATGAACAGCTTCGTGAACGACATTTTCGAGCGCATTGCGGCCGAGGCTTCTCGCCTGGCGCACTACAACAAGCGCTCGACCATCACGTCCCGCGAGATCCAGACCGCTGTGCGGCTGTTGCTGCCTGGCGAGCTGGCCAAGCACGCCGTGAGCGAGGGCACGAAGGCGGTGACCAAGTACACGAGCTCCAAGTAAGGAGGTGGCTCTGGAGTGGAAGGAAGGATGGAGAAGGCTCCTCCGTTGCGAGAGCGGCAAAACGGCCCTTTTCAGGGCCACCAACTTGCCTTTTGCGGGAAGGGCGGAATTGTTGTTGTTGTTGTTTGTGTGGACGGCTGTGATGTATGTGTGCATTTTGATTGTGGGTGGGGGGGGGGGCGCGTCAAAGCGTGTTGCGGGGGACGGCCACGAGGTTGGTCGCCGTGGCGTGGAATGGTGGCACGCCTCGTTGGAGTGGTTTTGACCCATTGGTGGTGGTGTGTGTGTGTTACCTGTCTGCGAGGGGGGACAGTGCGATCGGCGACTTTTGTGTCACCGTAACGACGGCCGTTTGCGGGTTTGTTTTTTGCACATCATACATGGCGAGGGTGAAATGTGAAATGTTTTTGTTTGGTTTTTTTTTGCCGCCCACTATTCCCTTTGCTGTACGCCGAGTTTGACAATGGTGCGACGTAACTGCAGCGTGGAGGTGTGTGAGTGACGTTGAAATTGAACGTGCCATTAAGACGCATTGTTGTTGTATTGTACTGTACGTGTACGGCGACACGCACGATGATGTACCATTCGACTCTGATTTTTGATAGCCGTGTCTGACTGATTGCGTACGACGCACGCACACCGATGTCGTCATTCAAGATGCACGCGTGTCCAGTGCAGTACAGTAAGCGCGACGCTAGACGGCGGCGGCGGCGGCGGCGGCGGCGGTCGTCGTTTGTTTGGCGAATGTCTGTACACGTGTTTGTCTGTGTCCATCCGGTATGTATGTGTTTGTTTGAAAGTGTTTTGTGTGTCGGTGACGTGGTCCGATCCGTCGCCCCCTGAGTAACTGTCGATCGGCGCGATAGACCGGCGTCACGCAACTGAACCGAAGTCTTGGGCACACCCGTCATACTGTTGTACACCGTCGCGCTGAGAACGGTGACGAAAGGTTGACTTTGATCGGTCGAATGTCTGGGCAGAACGTGAGGAATGAGGCAAGAGTGCAAGGAGGGGGGGCAAAAGAGAGAGGAAGGGAAAAAGGGGAGAAACGCATTCGTAGAGCAACGGAACGTTCCCGTGTCGGAGGCGTATTGGAGCCGCACTGAAATGCGTTTAACGGCGGCGCGGCTGCAAGTGTCTGCCGTGGTGAACGTTACCTTTGACGGCTGCATTGGGCTTTGCTTTTGCTTTTGCTTTTGCTTTCGCTTTCGCTTTCGCTTTCCCGGATGTACGTAACGTTTGTTGATATGGTTGTGAGGAAGAGTGTATGACAGTGCCGTGCCGTCCATGTTCGTGTGCCCTCCCATTGTGTGTATGCTATTGTCTGTGTACTTGAATGATGTATGTAGGTGTTAGTGGACATGTTTCACCAGTGGGGGGAAATGGATCGTCGATAGTTGGCGTCACTCTGTCACGGTCGAGATGACGCACCCTCCGTACAGAAAGGTGTCGAGAAAGTGTGTGTGTGTGTGTGCGTCCGTGAATTGGCAGTGTTTGGAGGTGGGCGTGCCCTGCATGTGGCCCGGAAGGCTGTTCGTTTGGCGGTAGTGTTGTGTGGACAGGGGAGGGGCATGCGTAACGCTGCTGGCATGGCATTTCGGGAGATGGGAGGGGGCAAACGAGGAGCGGCGGCCAAAGAAAGGCGGGACGGGGAGGGGCGCGGTGTGGGTGGCTTGCGCCTGTGCTCGGCGTTGTGGTTTGTGCAAAAGAGGAGGAGAAAAACAATGAGTTGCCAGGGAGGGGAGCGGTGTTGTGTTGTGGTTGTCGTGGTGTAGCCGCAGACGCGGCTGTCAGTGAACGTGGCGAGACGGACGGATGCGCGGAGGGGCGGGGGCGGCGCATTTCGCCGGTGCCGTGCCGTGCCGTGCCGTGCCTGACAGCCGCGTGGTCGCTGTGTTGTTGGTGGCGTGGGGGCGAGGAGAGTACCGTACGGGTGTGCTTGTGCGCCGGAAATGGCACACTGCGCCTGCCCGTCTTGGAGGCTGATGGCTGTGGTGTGGAAATGGGGCGCGGTGATGTTGAAGCAGTTGAAGAACAGAAAAGAAACCAAGAAAACGGGAGGCGTGATGCGGCGGTGGTGGTGAGAGCGGGAAAAACAAAACAAACAAAAAAAAAACAACAAAAAAAAAGAAGGAAAAACAACAAGAAACAAAAAAGAAAACAAAAAGTCTATCAATATTAGAATGTAAATGGAAATGGAAATGGACCCAGGTATAACCTCCCTGCACAAATAGCAGAGAGTCCGATGATAATAGAAATGTGCCAGAATGTTAACGTCCCTACAAAACAAACCCAACGATAATATTAATGAAAGAATGAACCGTATGTAACATTGCAACAGACATAATGAAACCTGATAAATTGTATAAGGGCAGCAGCGTTGACCTTTGGCCCTGTATTCAGAATAAAAAGAGCCAAAGATCGTCACCCCAATGAAAAAGACACTGAAACACGTATGTAACATAGCAGCGATGGCGAGACATTGTAGCATCTGTGACCAGAGAGTTTGCGCTGGACCGCGCGAGTGTTGCGAGCGGTTCTCAGTCAGTCAGTCAGTCAGTCGGTCGGTCGTTGCGAGTCTGTAGGTCTGTCTAGTTGAGGGCTGTACTCTGTCAGTAGTCGTCGCGTGCAGTACGCTAATAGTCGTCATGCAGAGCGGTCGGTCAGTAGTAGCAGCCGAGTGCGGTTGTGTGATGTAGGCGGTCGGCAACACTGGTCAAGATGGTGAATAAGGTATACTGTTAATTAATATAATCATTAGATAATGAACAATTTTATTTATTGTAATTATTCTCCAACAAGTTCCCCAATAATAATTTTTATTTCAAAAGCATTTTTCAAACATTTAATTTTTTATTGAACTGAAGAGTTCGTTGCACTTCACATTTCATTCCACTTCTTTGAAGAAAAATTTCACTAAAATCACAAAAAAAAAAGAGAATATTATTATTTGCAATGCAGTTCCTCCAAGCGCTGCGCAACAAACAAGAGCAGAAATGTGACATCCATTTATTCTGAGGTAAGACTTTAATTCTGATTGTTTTGCACAGGGCCAAAGACCGATATTTCGGTTTAATTGAAGTTTCTTGTCACTGAACGGACTTTTAAATGTTGTGAAGAATTTATATTTGAGTCAGATTGCGAATTTAACATTTTTGTTGCCATTTTCAATACCTCTCATTGTGGGCGAGGTTACAATTAGCGCAATGTCCATTAGCATCCGTAAATAACATTGTCCATTATTTTAAATTTTGCGGGGAGGTTACAACGCACAAAAAAAAAAAAAAACAAAACAAAAAATTGCATTTGTATCCGCTCCTCAATTGTAGATACCCCTTACACAGCTGTGTGCAATGAATGAGTGCTGGCTGGTAATTAATTGCACTCCTTGGAGGGAAATGCCATAGGAAGTAGTCTTTAAAAAGTGAATGTTTTTCGTTAAAAGACAAAAGTTACTTTAGAAAAAAGTAATAGTGGGGCTTTTTGTCGTTGAACAAAATAAGTACAATGAACATACGTTATCAGATTTGCGCAAAATGCAGCTTCACACTACCTTTTGATTATAACACAATATACTATACATCGTCCCGAACCGTGACCAGAGTCGCGAGACGAGCAGAGCACGCCGCCGACGCCCGCTCAGTACAACCGTCCACCCGCTACTACTGTCGACCGACTACTACCTCTCCCGACTCGCGCTACAATATATATAACAACTGTTCCTGGCGACCCGGTGCGTGCCACTACTGTCGTCTGGCGCGGTCCAAGCGCCGACTAGCAACGATAAATAACTCTCTGGTCAGACAGAGATGCTGTCATGCCTCGCCATCGCTCTGGTAATGAATACATACGTGTTGCAGCGTGCGTACCACCGGAACACGCAGTGGCGGAGCCAAAGACTGTGTTGTCGAGGTCGAGTGCGAGCGGGAAGAGAGGCAGCGTCGGCACGGAGATGCAAGCGAGCGCGAGACGCACGGGGGCTGCGGCGTGGCGCGTTTGCGGTCGGCGCCTTTGGTGGCAACGGCCGGGACAAGCAGCGGTGTATGGTGTGGTGCGGGGCGGACAGGGGCGGCGGTGGACGGGGAGGAGGCGGCGCGACGACGGCATGGGGGCGAAAACGGGACGGGGGACGGCGGATGTTGAGAGGCGTCACGCGCGGACAGGACACAGACACAGAGACACACAGATTGGAAAGGGAGGGTGCGCGGTAATAGTTGGGAATGTGCGTACCGTGCGGGACGGGAGTGGGCGAGGAACACGGTCGTGGCCCCTGTTTTGGGTGCGTGTGATGACGTCGGTGTGTTGTGGGAAGGGAAGGTGCTGTGGCGGCGGCGCGTAATGGGCGTAGGCCGAAAAGAGAAAGGAACGTCGGCAGTGTGTTGGCAAGCGTCGGTTCGACTGCGACGTTGATGGGCAGGGCAGGGCGAGGTTAATGGTGGTAGGAGTAGGCGTGTGGGCGCACAAAATCTGCCGCTGCAGGCGGTGCCGTAACCGCCATGGCGGGAAGGAGAGAGGGCCAAAGAAAGAAAGAAAGAAAGAAAGAAGAAAACAAAAAAAAAAAAAAAAAAGGAGGAGGGGGGGGCGAAAGTGGAGAGGCGGTGGTGTGAGAAGGGCGGGGGCGGAAGGAAGGCAGGAAGGACAAGAGGCGAGGCGACGGCTTGCTTTGTGTATCGGTCGGTCTCTGGCTATGCTTCGTTTTCTGCAGCAGGGTCGGTGCGCGGCGTGGCTCGCGGCAGTGGGAACGCCTGGCGGCTGGACGGCCAGCAATGCGGTTGGATGGGCGGCCACAGCACCGCACCTGTGCCCGAGGAGGAGACGCTGGCGGCGGGCCCTGAGGTGAGGCCGGCTCGGCTCGGCTGGGGCTGTGGATGTGTAGGTGTGCGCCGCTGCTGCAACAACGAGTAAAACGCGAGAAGAAGGGATGGCGGTAGAGAGAGGAAAAAAAAAGGTCGTGTTGTGTTGATGCGCAGGCAGACGCGTACAGAGAGACGAGCCCGGTCTGCAGCAGGGTGTGGCCGTGCCGAGTGCAGAGCAGCGGCGGCTCGGTTCGGTTCGGCCCGGCCCGGCCCGGCCCGGCGGGCCGCGCTGTTGTCGCGGACGTGAGCGCCCCCTGGCGGGTGGCCGGAGGCGGCGCGGCGTGTTGGACGTGTGGCTGGTGGCAGTGCACAATTTGCGAGTGGCTGGCGGTGTGGTGTGGCGGTTGGCGCGTCGGGCGGCGGAGAGAGAGAGAGAGGGGGAGGAGAGGTATGTGTTGCGGGCGCCCTTTGCTGCGCTGCGTCGTTGCGTGTGCCGTACAGGGCGGGCGCTTGTCGACTGTGTGGGCGGTGTGGCGAATTGGCGTGAAACGGCTGCCGAGAGGTGTGTGGTAGCGAGCCGGTCGGTGTCAGTGCGAAGGGGAATGTGCGTGCGTTTGGCGGTTTCGGTGTGCTTTTTGCGGCGTGAGAGTGGGGAATTAGTGGGGCCGGCTGTTGTGTTGGTTCCTTGTGTCTTGTGTCGCGTAGCTTGATGGCAACGTGGAAGGACGCCGGTTTCGTTTCGAGCCTTGCGTGTGGTTGTCGACGTTGACTGGTTGGCGTGTGCATGTGTGGGTCGCGAGTGCGTTTTTGGCTGGCTGTGTGTGTGTGTGTGTGTGTGTGTGTGTGTGTGTGTGTTTTGGGGGGGAAGGGGGAGGCGGTGGTGAAAGTGCAGTCGTTGCCACGGGCGCGTCGTCGGGTGGGGCTGGGGCTGTGCGTCGTGGCGGAAAGGTGGTAGGTTGCGGGAAGCGAGCCCGTCGTTGACGGTGTCGCGTGAGTTGTGACTCGAGTGGGGCGCGGGGCGCGGGACAGGAGCAGCGTGCCGCTGCGTCGTGGTCGTCAGCAGAGGCTGTGCGTGTGCTTGTCCTTTTTGTGGGCGGTTCGTGCGAGGCGTTTTTTGTTTCGTGTTGCCCTAGTTGTTAGTTTATTTTTTTTTTGTGTTTGTTATTTTGAGACGACGACTGGTTGGTGGCGTGCGCGCGAAGTGGCGGTGTGCGCTTCCCGTGTCGTTTTGTTTTTGTTTGGTTTTTTTGTTTTTGTGTGTTTTTTTTTTGCACTGGGCCCCGGGGGGTGGGTGGGTGCGTGTGTGTCGATTGCCGGCTGGCGAAAGGTGCGCCATCGGCGGGGTGGGTCGCCGGCACAAGTAGAGGCGGCGGCGTTGTTGCTGTTGTTGTGTGGTGTTTGTTTTGTTCGGCTGTGTCGGCGAGCTGTGTTGCGGTGCGTGTGAATGGTGGTGCAAAAGTGCTGGCGTTGGGGCTGCGACTGCGACGGCGGCGAGCCGCGGGCGCGCATGATAGTGATGTTGTGAACAGCGGCTGTGTACGGTAGTGGTGTTGTTGTAGCACGACGTGCATCCGGGCCGGCGCGGAAAGCGCAGTTGCGGGCGGTTGCCCTTCGGTGCCAGCCATGTCGCGTGAGCGGCGGGTTGCTCTGGTGTCGACACGTGGTGCTCTGGGTTGTTGTGTGGTGCCCTTTGGCCGGTGGGGGTGGTTCGCGTGTGTCTCGTTCGCGCTCGGTATCTGGTCGTGGTCGTGCTGCTCCCCCGTCTGTCGGCGGTTTTCGACGTCGTCTGTACGTTTTTGTTCGTTTGCGGCGTGCCTGCCGACGTCGTCCCGTCGCGACCTTTCAACCGAAAGTGTGGCGCCCGAAGGTGAACGAACGTAACCCTGACCTCGGCGCTTTACGCTGAGCCGAGCGAACCGAACCTAACCTGTGGTGTGGCGAGGTGAGCTCAGCCTGTGAGCCCCTAACGTCTACGTAAGGTAAGCTGTCCGGCTGACGCCTCACGTTTGAACGCTTTTTTTTAACCTAGCACTGACCCCTTAACCTAACGTGTAACCTAACCTAACCTCTGACGCCTGACGTGTTTGAATGCTTAACCTAAGTTTGACGCTTAACCTAACCCAAGTCCCCTTAACCTAACCCACGTCCACCTAACCCTAACCTAACCTAGACGTGTAAACGTAATGTGTAACGCGTAACGTGTAAGGTCGGCTGTCGTGTGTGCTGACGGCAGATTGGGTTGGTCTGTAGATTCGGATTGCGGTTTGCCTCGGTCGAGGGGTTGGGTCGGAAGCGGCGAGGGGCGGCGGCGCCTGTTGCGCAGGCGGCGTCCGTTTGCGGCGGGCAATTGTTGATAAACGGCTGTGAATGTTGGCGGGCGAGAGGAGGAGGACGGCGCGCGATGTGGCCCGACGGCTGCGGGCCGATCGGGAAACGGCGGGAGGGCGACGGAAGGCGATGGGGCGGCGGAGGCGCGTTTGCACGGCCGTCATCGCCGCACGCCTCGGCTTGTGTGGCTGTGGCGCCGGCCGCGCTGGCCGGGCTGCCGCGGCGACGGTGTGGGAGTTTTGCCGAAGGTTTGGCCATTGTGGCGGGTCGTCGGCTGGGGCTGTGGGGGCGGCATTTGGGCGGGGGCGGCGATTCTCGGCGGGCCGACCCAGGCTGTAGCGCGCGGTAGCTGCAGTTTGGCCGTGGTTTGCGGCGCTGCCGTGGCGACTGGTTGGCGACTGTGGTGTGGCTGTGTGTAGCCCCATCCTCGGTGGTTTGAAAGGCGCGGGCGGTTGTGGCGCAGGTTTGGGGCTGCTCCGCACAGGCTGTCGGACGTTGGGCGGTAGCAAGCGCGGGAGGCGCGGCGCGGCGGCGCGCAGAGTGGCGGCCGCTCTCTCGGCCGTCCGCGCCCGCCCGCGACACTGGCTGGGCCTTGTGATTCTCTGCTCTGCTGCTGTGCTGTGCTTGCGTGCCTGCCTGCCGTCCCGCTCGCTCTCGCTCTCGCTCTCGCTGTGTGTTACGCGCGTCGTCGAAATGGCAGATCAGGCGGCTACGAACGAGACTGCTGCGGCACCCGCCGCCACCGGCACTACGAAGAAGGCCAAGTCTGCGTCGTCTGCGAAGAAGCCGCGCGCCAAGCCTGCGCACCCGCGCACCTCTGAGATGGTGACGGCCGCCATCAAGAGTCTGAAGGAGCGCGGCGGGTCGTCGCTGCAGGCGATCAAGAAGTACATTGCCGCGCACTACAAGCTGGACGCGGAGAAGCTGGCGCCGTTTATCAAGAAGTACCTCAAGTCGGCCGTCGTGGCGGGCGAGCTGGTGCAGACGAAGGGGAAGGGCGCGTCCGGCTCGTTCAAGCTTGCCGGCGCCGGCGGCGGGGGGGCGGCCGAGGGCGGCAAGGCTCGTGCTGGCGGTGCCAAGAAGAAGCGCGCCGCTCCGGCCAGCAAGGAGAAGAAGGGCGCCCGTGCGGCCGGCGCAAAGAAGGCTGGTGGCGTGAAGGCGGCGACCGGTCGGAAGGCGGGCGCCGCCAAGAAGGCGTCTGCGGCGTCGGCCGCTCCCGCGGGTGCGAAGAAGGCGGCTGCGGCCAAGCCGGCCAAGGCCAAGTCGCCGTCGAAGGCGAAGAAGGCCGCCAAGGTTCCGACGAAGAAGCCGAAGGCGCCGCGCCCGAAGAAGGCGACGACGCCGTCTAAGGCGAAGGCTTCGCCCAAGAAGAAGAAGTAGAGTAGAGGAGAAAGAGATGGGAGAAAGGAAGGGTTTGGCGCTTGACTCCGTCGTCCCCACCCCCCGTCGTCGTCTAGTGGCGCGCAAGAGACGCGCGGCCCAAAACGGCCCTTCTCAGGGCCATCAAAGCACGTCGGGGAAGGTTTTGATTGTCGTGTTGCGTTTGGTGTGGGTGTCTGTCTGTCTGGCGTTTCTGTATGCCCGTGGGGATGCTGTTTGCGTGCCGTGGTGGTTGGATTGCGGGGGTCGGTGGCGGGTGTGGGCGGCGGTAGCGGTAAGCGGTGTTGTTGTTGATTGTCGCCGTGTTTGTGGCGGCGGCCGACGGTTGGTTTTCTGTCACGTTGTTTTGTTTGAATACGTTGGTTGGCTTGCCTGCGTTCGTTCTTCTCGGATGTCTGTCTTGTCTAGTCGTGTCTGGTCTTTGTTGTTTTGTTCCTTTGTGTGTGTGTGTGTGTGTTATGTTTTGCAACGGGGGGCACGTTGAGATGTGGAAGGAGTCGGCGGGGATTTCGGTGGCGTGTAGAGCGAGCGAGCGCGCCTGCCTGGCCGTTGGCCGTCGGAGTGGAGTGCGGGTTTGTTTTTGTGTTTTCGAAACGAAAGCGGCGGCCGGCCGGCCAGCCACCCGTGCGGTGTGACGTCGGCCGTTGGGTATTGTGCGCTTTGAGCGCCGGGGAGGGATGATGTGTGATTGTTGCGCGCTGCTAAGCAGGCAGGCAGAGTGAGCGGGTGTGGCGGACGGACGGGAAGTGGTGGTTGTTGTTTTTGGGTTGCGGGGCGAGAGGCAGGCGACCGACAAAGTTTGCTCGCGACGGAGAGATGTTAGTGGCCCTGAAAAGGGCCGTTTTTGTTTGTGCGGTGCGGTGCCGCGGCGCGGTTTAGGCGCGCTCGCCGCGGATGCGGCGCGCGAGCTGGATGTCCTTGGGCATGATGGTGACGCGCTTGGCGTGGATTGCGCACAGGTTGGTGTCTTCGAAGAGGCCGACGAGGTAGGCCTCGCTGGCCTCCTGCAGGGCCATGACTGCGGAGCTCTGGAAGCGCAGGTCGGTCTTGAAGTCCTGGGCGATCTCGCGCACTAGGCGCTGGAATGGCAGCTTGCGGATGAGCAGCTCTGTGCTCTTCTGGTAGCGCCTGATTTCTCGCAGGGCGACGGTGCCCGGCCTGTAGCGGTGGGGCTTCTTGACGCCTCCGGTGGCGGGCGCGCTCTTCCTCGCCGCCTTGGTGGCGAGCTGTTTGCGCGGCGCCTTTCCGCCGGTGGACTTGCGGGCCGTTTGCTTTGTGCGGGCCATAGCGGTAGCGGCGCGGCGTCCGGTGCTGCCTTGACAACGGGCCCGCGCGCCTCCGTGCTGCGCTTATATGCCCTCGGTTGCGCGTGGTGGGGGGAGGGCGGGCCAGAGTCTATATAGGGGGGCGGCGGGCGCGCTGGGCGCATGCAGACGCGCTCCTGCCGTCGTAGCGGAAGGAGCTCTCAGCCGGTGATGGCCGGTGCAACGGTAGCTATTGGGGTTTAGGCCTCGCTGACCGCTCTGCTCTACAGAGAGTTCCTTTCGAGGCGCCAGTAGTGTTCGGTTGATCGGCGGAAGGTTGAGCTTGCTCCCTTTCGTCGAGAAGCCGCGTAGCTCGCGGAGAAGCTCTATTGTCGTCAAGAGTCACTGACTCACAGTAACCCGTAACTTCGGTTACAAACCTAGCGAGACTCTCTCGTTCTTTGTTAGGGTTGATCAGTGCCAGGGGCCCGTTCACGTCGGACCACCCCGCGTACTGTAGGCAACTTCTCTTCCTCCGCACCTCCTTTAGGTGCCGCGCCACTGCACCAACGGCGCACGGTAGGCCGTAGGGTATTCCCCCTCTTCGTAGGACCTACTATTAGCCTTTTCTTCTCAGAAAAAGCATAATTGTCGTGCCCAACCACACCAAATAAAGCTCCTGCAAACACACGATGGCAGATTCCGCCGGTGTTTCCCCCGCCCTAACCCGCAGCAAGGCTGCAGCTAAAGAGGCGCGAGAGTCGGCTGTTCCCGTCGACGTCAGCGTCCCACTTGCCGCTGTTGAGGAGGTGTTGGCCGACAAGGACCGGCAGATCGCTGCGCAAGCGCAGGAACTGCTGAGCCAACGTCGATTAATAACCGACCTCTGCGGCACAAGTGAGTCCCCCACGCGGACAAGTACACTCCATATAACATTACATTCACCTGCATCTGGTGACTCATGCACCACTGTCCCACTGCGGCAACCGACTCCAACGGCGGAACCGGCAGCCGCAGATGCGGACACAGAACAACACTACACTGGGCCCTGGCAGGTGGAGGGCCCACGACGCAAACAAAGAAACACCACGCAAACAAGCGAGCAAACACACTCGCAAGGTAGCCGAAAGGCGCTGCTACCTACACCAAAACCCGCGCTTCATGTTAGGAACACCAATGCTACAACAACAAACACGACCCAACCTGCGGTCAGCAACACCACACAAGCACCAACCGCAGCTACGCCCACACAACAGAAGACTGGTTTTCCCCCAGTCGTAATCCAGAACTACGGGGACCTCAGCGTCCTCAACACAACATTCGCGGAAAGGCACTCACCTTGCACGCTACACACGAAGTACTCTGGGGATAGGGCCTCACTGTACGTATCAACTAACAGTGAATATAAAGATCTCCTTATCTTCCTCAAAGAAAAGGAAATCGAGCACTACACGTACAGGACCGCCGAAGAACGGACACAGCAGTACGTGGTAAAGGGGGTGGACCCCAACACCCCAAACAACACAGTACAAGCGGCGCTTAACTTCCTTGGATTCGACTGCAAAAGTGCTTCCAGGATGACAGGCTTCCGCTCCCACCACCGTCTACCACACTACCTGGTTGAGATGGCCGATACGGCCGCCTCCCGCGGCCTTCTCCAGATAAAAAAGCCTTCTGCGGATGGACGTAAGGGTAGAAATCTACGAACCGCCACAAGTCCCCCAACAATGTAACAACTGCCAGCGGTTCGGTCATTCGGGCCTCCGCTGCGGCCTGGCACCCCGTTGCCGCGGATGCGCTGGCAATCACGCTTCCAACGCATGTACACTAATACATGAAAACATACGCCGTTGCGCCAACTGTGGCCAAGCCCATGCGGCCAACTACAGGGGCTGCAACGTATACAGAGAGGCGCAGAGGCGCAAAAACCAACAGTCGAAGCCACCCAACGTCATAACACGACCAAGGCCCGCACCAAACCCTGTCAGGAACGGAGTGTCGTTCGCCATGGCTACACGCCCTGGAGGAGCAGTGCAGGCCGCGGAACCTCTGCGCCCAGCACACACACCTATCACAACCGCTGCGACAGCAACACAATTGTCTCAGCCAACACACGACACTGCACCCACACCGGTACCAACACCAGCCCCCAGAAACAACACGACCCCACCCCCTGTAGCCACTGCCTGCGAACCTACACATGTCACACATGAAAACACACCAACACAGGGAGCCCCAGAACCGAAAACCCAGAGAAGGCGTAGGCGAACACGTGGAAACAGGAGCGGGAACACGCGCGCACCACAACAGAATACCCAGCGACAACAAAACAATGACACACAGACACACAGTCAGCAAGCCAGCAACACCAGCACACACACTACTCCTCCCCCCAACACATCTAATACACAGGCACCACAAAATGTTCCACGCAACAACACCACAAGCGCCAGCCCATCCATAACGCCAACACCCGCACCAGCGGCCGCTAACACCGCAACTGAGCAACAGGCCGACACACACAACGCCAACACAACATCCGGGGGTTTATTGGAAACACTATTCCCCCGTCACACGACCACCCAGATCCTTCACAAGATCTGGGCGGCCGTCGCCACACTCCTTACACAGCTCACGACTGCCCAACCCGGGCAGTACTGGGCTGCCATACAAACCGCATTCACCACACTGTTTACACACATACATGGATAACACACCACACCCCGCCCCCATCGCAAACAACCAGACACTGACACAGATCCTGTTCTGGAATGCAGACGGGATCAATAACAAAAGGGCGGAATTCGCCGCGTTCATGGAGCGTAAGGGTATCCTTATCGCACTGCTGAGCGAAACTAAGCTCAAACCACGCAACCAACTAAACTTCACTGGCTACTGCGTCTATCGTACCGACCGACCGGACGGCTCCGGTCACGGCGGAACAGCCATCATCATACACAAAGACATAGAACACACAAACATAGTGCTCCCCGAACTCGAAAAACTAGAGGCAACCGCCGTCAGGGTCGTGTTCAACGGAGCCTACACCACACTGGTGTCAGTATACAACAGCCCTAAAAACATCAAAACACGCGACATCAGCACAATACTCAACACATCACCGCGCGTAATAGCCGCTGGAGATCTTAACGCAAAACACCCGGACTGGAACTCACGAATACGAAACTCCAACGGCAAGAAACTATACGAACATGCACTAGGACGAAACTACATCACACTAGCGCCGACCGAACCGACGCACATTCCCTACCGGAGGGGACACAGGCCAGGCGTACTAGACATGGCCCTCATCAAGGGCATAACAACGACACTCAACGTTGCCGTTGAAAACGATCTGCCCTCAAATCACCAACCCGTTATACTATACATTGAAGAAACACTGCAGAACATGGAACAACGCAGGATGTTAGACTACAGGCGCGCGAATTGGACCCAGTTCAAGGAAGCGCTTGACAGTCGCATCCCACCAACCCACGCGATTAACGAGACAGCCCAAATTGACGAGGCAGTCGAAACCCTCACCGGCGCCGTCCAGGACGCAATAGCCAACACCATACCAATCCGCACGCCACAACAACACAGTGCTGCCCTGCCCCAGGAAATCCTGGGCCTAATCTCAATGAGGAACCGCCTCAGGAGACACTGGCAGCGTACCAGGCGCCAGCACTTCAAACGGCACATTAACAGGCTCCAGGGTATAATCCGGGAAAAAATACAAACATTCAAGACACAACAGTGGGACCAGAAACTCGAAGGGCTAGACACCACGCGGCCTGGCGTGTGGCAGCTAGCCCGACACTTCACCAGGGAGAAACTGTACACCCCCACGTTACAAGGGCCAGACGGACCAGCATATTCGGCGGAAGAAAAAGCGGAACTGATGGCCCTCACACTCGCAGCGTCATTCACACCGAACCTGGATCCCTCAGACCCAGCATTCACACTTGATACGGACCAGGAGGTCACACGCATCTTGGCCCAACCAGCGCGCAACAACATCCGACAAGCTAGTACAGCAGAAATCAAATGGGCCATCATGCACACCACAGCTAGGAAGGCCCCTGGTCACGATGGCATTCAAAACCGTGTCCTCCAGGAGTTCACGGACAAAGCTGTAGACTACCTAGCACACATTACGAATGCCATACTCAAACACCAACACTTCCCCGCCTTTTGGAAGACGGCCAAGGTCCTGATGTTCAGGAAGCCGGGGAAAGACCACTCCCTCCCACAAAATTACCGACCCATCAGTCTGCTGAGCGCGCTCAGCAAGATCGTTGAGAAGGTAATATTAAAACGACTCACCAGGCACTGCATCACAAACGACACCCTGAGACCGGAGCAATTCGGTTTCAGGAATCACCACTCAACAACACAACAACTCCTCCGCGTCGTTGAATACATAACACACGGATACAACACAAGCAAGGCAACTGGGGCGGTGTTCCTGGACATCGAAAAGGCTTTCGATCGTCTATGGCACAACGGCCTAATACGCAAACTCAGTGACGCAGGGTTCCCCGACGGGCTCGTACGTCTCATACACTCATATCTCACGGACAGGAGTTTCAACACTGACGTGCAGGGCAAACAATCGACACGACATGGTATACAGGCAGGAGTACCCCAAGGAAGTATCCTAGGGCCCTTACTGTTTAACCTCTACATCAACGACCTCCCAGCTACACATAACACGACGGTAGCAATCTACGCGGATGACACTGCCATCCTTGCGCAAGATTGGAAGCCGTCTAACATTAACTCACGACTACAGACTGCACTCAGAACGGCGGAGCCTTGGCTGGTGAAATGGCGTGTTAGAGTAAACGTCGACAAGTGCGAGGCCGTTCTGTTCACTAGAAGACCGAAGCAACTGCGCAAACATCAGCACTGCAACCCAATAACACTACACACACGCCCAATACGTTTCCGCGAGAAGGTCAAATACCTCGGTGTCTGGCTGGACAGGAAACTACTCTGGGGGGACCACATTCAACACGTGACCAACAAAGCTAACGCGAGGCTCAAACAACTCTACCCTATGCTTAACAGGCGTAGCACACTAAACAGGAGGGTGTCTAGGTCCATGTACATGACACTTATTAGACCCCTGATGACGTACGCAGCCCCTGTCTGGGGATACGCTGCGCCAACTCGCCTGCGCCGTCTGCAGCTCATACAGAACAAAGTACTCAAAATCATAAGCAACGCTCCGCGCTACACACGCATCGCGGATCTTCACCGGGAATACCGGCTAGATACTATCTTGCAGGTATTCCAAAAACTCTCCACACGACTGTACAATAACACGAGACACTCGCGCAACCCGTTTATCCTTTCTCTGGGTAACTACGACCACAACCATAGATGGAAGCATAACAGACCAAAGACATTACTGGCTAGGAACTGAACATCTATGGTCTATAGAACGCTAACACGACAGTACTGGCGAGCCCCTGCAACACAGTTATTACTGGAAACCCAGATGTGCGACTAGCCGAAAAACAGGCAACCGCAGGGAAACCGTACTGTACACAGCACGCAAACCAGCCACACACACCCCCCTACACAGTCCGTGAGCCGATCTATGACCGATCGCCCACTAATCCACAACGACCTTGAACTGTTGCAGGGACGCAGCAACTGCAGCAAGCGCCGCAACAAGCTCCAACAACGACAAAGGTAACGATGCACGATACCTCGAACTAACACAACCACACCTTGCATGCACTGTCGCAGATAGCAAGCCGCTACTGCCCTTACTACCCGTCCTACTGTCGCAGAGGTTTTTTTCCCTTGGCGCTGGCCTTGGCACTTTTTTTCCTCTGCTCTTACAACCGCTACCCTTCGATCGCTTTCGACCACTTCTATCTCCTGATGGACCATGTTAATGAGTAGTCTTACCCAGACGCATGGATAACATCACAGCCTGCATCCTGTGACGCCTTGATTCAAAACTAACATGCATACGGAGGTGACAGTAGAACTTTTGTGTTGGTCACCACGTTGGTGCGGGCGTGGAGGGGCCCCATCCTTGTGAAAAAAAAAAAAAAGCGCTGGGCGCAGACCGTAGCCGACTCGCCAGCCGCTGCAGCTGCTGTTTGTGCACGTTTTGCTTTGCCCGAGGAAGGAAGGATGACAGGCCGCGGCAAGGGAGGAAAGGGGCTCGGCAAGGGTGGCGCCAAGCGGCACCGCAAGGTGTTGCGCGACAACATCCAGGGCATCACGAAGCCCGCCATCCGCCGCCTGGCTCGCAGGGGCGGCGTGAAGCGCATCTCTGGTCTGATCTACGAGGAGACCCGCGGGGTGCTGAAGGTGTTCCTGGAGAACGTGATCCGCGACGCGGTGACGTACACTGAGCACGCCAAGCGCAAGACTGTGACGGCCATGGACGTGGTGTACGCCCTGAAGAGGCAGGGGCGCACCCTGTACGGTTTCGGCGGTTAGGCTGCGTCGCAGCGGGCGCTGGCCTTCCCGCGGCCGTGCTTGTGGGTGGGAGAGACTAGAAAACGGCCCTTTTCAGGGCCACCACACTGTTCGGAAGTTGAAAAGTGCGAAAGAGTCTGTGTTGTTTGTTTGTTTCTTTCTTTCCGTTTGAGCGACGTGATGTGACTGGGAGGGGAGAAGGAAAGGAAACGTGTCATGTGGCTGGCTGTGTGTGGGAGCTGCTTCGTTTGTGTTTGTTATTGTGTGTCGTTGTATCGATCGCGACGGAGATGGCGGGCTGTGTGTTGTTGTGCGAGAGGCGGTGATTATTTGCTTGCGTGGTTTGGCTCTGTGTGTTTGCGGCGGCGTTGGGGTTTCCGAGGCAAGGCGTGTGGGCACAGGCGGCCGGATCAGCTGTTTCGTTCGTGTCGACGGCCGTTGCGCGCGGGAGTGGAGGGCGGTGTGTCGACACGCCTCCCTGTAACAATGGTCATTATTGCTGCCGTTGTCGTTTGGAAGGCGACTGCGACCGTGCAAAATGAATGTGTGTGTGTGTGTTTGTTGGGCCACACGGGCTGTGTGGACGACAAGATGGCGGACGTGCGCCGGCGGCGGCTGTGCTGTGAAAGTGCAAAGTTAAAACAAAACAAGGTGCGGCGAGGACGACTGAAATTTTGCTTTGGACGTAGGTTTGTGTGGTGGCCCTGAAAAGGGCCGATTGTTGTGGGCCGGGCCGAGCCGAGCCGGCAAAGCGCGTTGCGTGCAGGGGAGCACGCGGCGCTGCGATTGCCTTGGCCTCCTTTAGGCCTTCTTCTCGGTCTTCTTTGGCAGCAGGACGGCCTGGATGTTGGGCAGGACACCACCCTGTGCGATGGTGACGCCCGACAGGAGCTTGTTGAGCTCCTCGTCGTTGCGGATGGCAAGCTGCAGGTGGCGCGGGATGATGCGCGTCTTCTTGTTGTCGCGGGCCGCGTTTCCGGCCAGCTCGAGCACCTCAGCCGCGAGGTACTCCATGACGGCGGCGAGGTAGACGGGCGCCCCGGCGCCGACGCGCTCTGCGTAGTTTCCCTTGCGCAGGAGGCGGTGGATTCTGCCGACCGGGAACTGGAGCCCAGCCCTGCTTGAGCGGGACTTTGACTTGCCCTTGACTTTGCCTCCCTTTCCGCGTCCGGACATGGCGATGGGCTAGCGACGGTGCACACGAAACGGAAACGAAAACGACCGGTGCGAGCGGCAGCGAGTCGAGCAGCGGAGTGCGTGCCGGCGCAGCCGGGGTGGGGGTGCTTTATGGGCTCGGGTGCGGCGGCCGGTTGCGCGCGCGCCCCATTGGTCGGCGGCCGCAACAGGGCGAGCTGGTAAAGGTGCGGCGGCGGCTGGCGGCGGGTGCCACTGTGTGGGGAGACGCTGACTAGAGCGGAGCGCTTGCTACTGGTGTTGCTGCTGCCGTACGTTCGTTCGAGATGCCGCCCAAGACTAGCGGGAAGGCCGCCAAGAAGGCTGGCAAGGCGCAGAAGAACATTTCGAAGGGCGACAAGAAGAAGAAGCGCAAGAGGAAGGAGAGCTATGCCATCTACATCTACAAGGTGCTGAAGCAGGTGCACCCTGACACGGGCATCTCGTCGAAGGCGATGAGCATCATGAACAGCTTCGTGAACGACATTTTCGAGCGCATTGCGGCCGAGGCTTCTCGCCTGGCGCACTACAACAAGCGCTCGACCATCACGTCCCGCGAGATCCAGACCGCTGTGCGGCTGTTGCTGCCTGGCGAGCTGGCCAAGCACGCCGTGAGCGAGGGCACGAAGGCGGTGACCAAGTACACGAGCTCCAAGTAAGGAGGTGGCTCTGGAGTGGAAGGAAGGATGGAGAAGGCTCCTCCGTTGCGAGAGCGGCAAAACGGCCCTTTTCAGGGCCACCAACTTGCCTTTTGCGGGAAGGGCGGAATTGTTGTTGTTGTTGTTTGTGTGGACGGCTGTGATGTATGTGTGCATTTTGATTGTGGGTGGGGGGGGGCGCGTCAAAGCGTGTTGCGGGGGACGGCCACGAGGTTGGTCGCCGTGGCGTGGAATGGTGGCACGCCTCGTTGGAGTGGTTTTGACCCATTGGTGGTGGTGTGTGTGTGTTACCTGTCTGCGAGGGGGGACAGTGCGATCGGCGACTTTTGTGTCACCGTAACGACGGCCGTTTGCGGGTTTGTTTTTTGCACATCATACATGGCGAGGGTGAAATGTGAAATGTTTTTGTTTGGTTTTTTTTTGCCGCCCACTATTCCCTTTGCTGTACGCCGAGTTTGACAATGGTGCGACGTAACTGCAGCGTGGAGGTGTGTGAGTGACGTTGAAATTGAACGTGCCATTAAGACGCATTGTTGTTGTATTGTACTGTACGTGTACGGCGACACGCACGATGATGTACCATTCGACTCTGATTTTTGATAGCCGTGTCTGACTGATTGCGTACGACGCACGCACACCGATGTCGTCATTCAAGATGCACGCGTGTCCAGTGCAGTACAGTAAGCGCGACGCTAGACGGCGGCGGCGGCGGCGGCGGCGGCGGCGGCGGTCGTCGTTTGTTTGGCGAATGTCTGTACACGTGTTTGTCTGTGTCCATCCGGTATGTATGTGTTTGTTTGAAAGTGTTTTGTGTGTCGGTGACGTGGTCCGATCCGTCGCCCCCTGAGTAACTGTCGATCGGCGCGATAGACCGGCGTCACGCAACTGAACCGAAGTCTTGGGCACACCCGTCATACTGTTGTACACCGTCGCGCTGAGAACGGTGACGAAAGGTTGACTTTGATCGGTCGAATGTCTGGGCAGAACGTGAGGAATGAGGCAAGAGTGCAAGGAGGGGGGGCAAAAGAGAGAGGAAGGGAAAAAGGGGAGAAACGCATTCGTAGAGCAACGGAACGTTCCCGTGTCGGAGGCGTATTGGAGCCGCACTGAAATGCGTTTAACGGCGGCGCGGCTGCAAGTGTCTGCCGTGGTGAACGTTACCTTTGACGGCTGCATTGGGCTTTGCTTTTGCTTTTGCTTTTGCTTTCGCTTTCGCTTTCGCTTTCCCGGATGTACGTAACGTTTGTTGATATGGTTCTGAGGAAGAGTGTATGACAGTGCCGTGCCGTCCATGTTCGTGTGCCCTCCCATTGTGTGTATGCTATTGTCTGTGTACTTGAATGATGTATGTAGGTGTTAGTGGACATGTTTCACCAGTGGGGGGAAATGGATCGTCGATAGTTGGCGTCACTCTGTCACGGTCGAGATGACGCACCCTCCGTACAGAAAGGTGTCGAGAAAGTGTGTGTGTGTGTGTGCGTCCGTGAATTGGCAGTGTTTGGAGGTGGGCGTGCCCTGCATGTGGCCCGGAAGGCTGTTCGTTTGGCGGTAGTGTTGTGTGGACAGGGGAGGGGCATGCGTAACGCTGCTGGCATGGCATTTCGGGAGATGGGAGGGGGCAAACGAGGAGCGGCGGCCAAAGAAAGGCGGGACGGGGAGGGGCGCGGTGTGGGTGGCTTGCGCCTGTGCTCGGCGTTGTGGTTTGTGCAAAAGAGGAGGAGAAAAACAATGAGTTGCCAGGGAGGGGAGCGGTGTTGTGTTGTGGTTGTCGTGGTGTAGCCGCAGACGCGGCTGTCAGTGAACGTGGCGAGACGGACGGATGCGCGGAGGGGCGGGGGCGGCGCATTTCGCCGGTGCCGTGCCGTGCCGTGCCGTGCCTGACAGCCGCGTGGTCGCTGTGTTGTTGGTGGCGTGGGGGCGAGGAGAGTACCGTACGGGTGTGCTTGTGCGCCGGAAATGGCACACTGCGCCTGCCCGTCTTGGAGGCTGATGGCTGTGGTGTGGAAATGGGGCGCGGTGATGTTGAAGCAGTTGAAGAACAGAAAAGAAACCAAGAAAACGGGAGGCGTGATGCGGCGGTGGTGGTGAGAGCGGGAAAAACAAAACAAACAAAAAAAAAACAACAAAAAAAAGAAGGAAAAACAACAAGAAACAAAAAAGAAAACAAAAAGTCTATCAATATTAGAATGTAAATGGAAATGGAAATGGACCCAGGTATAACCTCCCTGCACAAATAGCAGAGAGTCCGATGATAATAGAAATGTGCCAGAATGTTAACGTCCCTACAAAACAAACCCAACGATAATATTAATGAAAGAATGAACCGTATGTAACATTGCAACAGACATAATGAAACCTGATAAATTGTATAAGGGCAGCAGCGTTGACCTTTGGCCCTGTATTCAGAATAAAAAGAGCCAAAGATCGTCACCCCAATGAAAAAGACACTGAAACACGTATGTAACATAGCAGCGATGGCGAGACATTGTAGCATCTGTGACCAGAGAGTTTGCGCTGGACCGCGCGAGTGTTGCGAGCGGTTCTCAGTCAGTCAGTCAGTCAGTCGGTCGGTCGTTGCGAGTCTGTAGGTCTGTCTAGTTGAGGGCTGTACTCTGTCAGTAGTCGTCGCGTGCAGTACGCTAATAGTCGTCATGCAGAGCGGTCGGTCAGTAGTAGCAGCCGAGTGCGGTTGTGTGATGTAGGCGGTCGGCAACACTGGTCAAGATGGTGAATAAGGTATACTGTTAATTAATATAATCATTAGATAATGAACAATTTTATTTATTGTAATTATTCTCCAACAAGTTCCCCAATAATAATTTTTATTTCAAAAGCATTTTTCAAACATTTAATTTTTTATTGAACTGAAGAGTTCGTTGCACTTCACATTTCATTCCACTTCTTTGAAGAAAAATTTCACTAAAATCACAAAAAAAAAAGAGAATATTATTATTTGCAATGCAGTTCCTCCAAGCGCTGCGCAACAAACAAGAGCAGAAATGTGACATCCATTTATTCTGAGGTAAGACTTTAATTCTGATTGTTTTGCACAGGGCCAAAGACCGATATTTCGGTTTAATTGAAGTTTCTTGTCACTGAACGGACTTTTAAATGTTGTGAAGAATTTATATTTGAGTCAGATTGCGAATTTAACATTTTTGTTGCCATTTTCAATACCTCTCATTGTGGGCGAGGTTACAATTAGCGCAATGTCCATTAGCATCCGTAAATAACATTGTCCATTATTTTAAATTTTGCGGGGAGGTTACAACGCACAAAAAAAAAAAAAAACAAAACAAAAAATTGCATTTGTATCCGCTCCTCAATTGTAGATACCCCTTACACAGCTGTGTGCAATGAATGAGTGCTGGCTGGTAATTAATTGCACTCCTTGGAGGGAAATGCCATAGGAAGTAGTCTTTAAAAAGTGAATGTTTTTCGTTAAAAGACAAAAGTTACTTTAGAAAAAAGTAATAGTGGGGCTTTTTGTCGTTGAACAAAATAAGTACAATGAACATACGTTATCAGATTTGCGCAAAATGCAGCTTCACACTACCTTTTGATTATAACACAATATACTATACATCGTCCCGAACCGTGACCAGAGTCGCGAGACGAGCAGAGCACGCCGCCGACGCCCGCTCAGTACAACCGTCCACCCGCTACTACTGTCGACCGACTACTACCTCTCCCGACTCGCGCTACAATATATATAACAACTGTTCCTGGCGACCCGGTGCGTGCCACTACTGTCGTCTGGCGCGGTCCAAGCGCCGACTAGCAACGATAAATAACTCTCTGGTCAGACAGAGATGCTGTCATGCCTCGCCATCGCTCTGGTAATGAATACATACGTGTTGCAGCGTGCGTACCACCGGAACACGCAGTGGCGGAGCCAAAGACTGTGTTGTCGAGGTCGAGTGCGAGCGGGAAGAGAGGCAGCGTCGGCACGGAGATGCAAGCGAGCGCGAGACGCACGGGGGCTGCGGCGTGGCGCGTTTGCGGTCGGCGCCTTTGGTGGCAACGGCCGGGACAAGCAGCGGTGTATGGTGTGGTGCGGGGCGGACAGGGGCGGCGGTGGACGGGGAGGAGGCGGCGCGACGACGGCATGGGGGCGAAAACGGGACGGGGGACGGCGGATGTTGAGAGGCGTCACGCGCGGACAGGACACAGACACAGAGACACACAGATTGGAAAGGGAGGGTGCGCGGTAATAGTTGGGAATGTGCGTACCGTGCGGGACGGGAGTGGGCGAGGAACACGGTCGTGGCCCCTGTTTTGGGTGCGTGTGATGACGTCGGTGTGTTGTGGGAAGGGAAGGTGCTGTGGCGGCGGCGCGTAATGGGCGTAGGCCGAAAAGAGAAAGGAACGTCGGCAGTGTGTTGGCAAGCGTCGGTTCGACTGCGACGTTGATGGGCAGGGCAGGGCGAGGTTAATGGTGGTAGGAGTAGGCGTGTGGGCGCACAAAATCTGCCGCTGCAGGCGGTGCCGTAACCGCCATGGCGGGAAGGAGAGAGGGCCAAAGAAAGAAAGAAAGAAAGAAAGAAGAAAACAAAAAAAAAAAAAAAAAGGAGGAGGGGGGGGCGAAAGTGGAGAGGCGGTGGTGTGAGAAGGGCGGGGGCGGAAGGAAGGCAGGAAGGACAAGAGGCGAGGCGACGGCTTGCTTTGTGTATCGGTCGGTCTCTGGCTATGCTTCGTTTTCTGCAGCAGGGTCGGTGCGCGGCGTGGCTCGCGGCAGTGGGAACGCCTGGCGGCTGGACGGCCAGCAATGCGGTTGGATGGGCGGCCACAGCACCGCACCTGTGCCCGAGGAGGAGACGCTGGCGGCGGGCCCTGAGGTGAGGCCGGCTCGGCTCGGCTGGGGCTGTGGATGTGTAGGTGTGCGCCGCTGCTGCAACAACGAGTAAAACGCGAGAAGAAGGGATGGCGGTAGAGAGAGGAAAAAAAAAAGGTCGTGTTGTGTTGATGCGCAGGCAGACGCGTACAGAGAGACGAGCCCGGTCTGCAGCAGGGTGTGGCCGTGCCGAGTGCAGAGCAGCGGCGGCTCGGTTCGGTTCGGCCCGGCCCGGCCCGGCCCGGCGGGCCGCGCTGTTGTCGCGGACGTGAGCGCCCCCTGGCGGGTGGCCGGAGGCGGCGCGGCGTGTTGGACGTGTGGCTGGTGGCAGTGCACAATTTGCGAGTGGCTGGCGGTGTGGTGTGGCGGTTGGCGCGTCGGGCGGCGGAGAGAGAGAGAGAGGGGGAGGAGAGGTATGTGTTGCGGGCGCCCTTTGCTGCGCTGCGTCGTTGCGTGTGCCGTACAGGGCGGGCGCTTGTCGACTGTGTGGGCGGTGTGGCGAATTGGCGTGAAACGGCTGCCGAGAGGTGTGTGGTAGCGAGCCGGTCGGTGTCAGTGCGAAGGGGAATGTGCGTGCGTTTGGCGGTTTCGGTGTGCTTTTTGCGGCGTGAGAGTGGGGAATTAGTGGGGCCGGCTGTTGTGTTGGTTCCTTGTGTCTTGTGTCGCGTAGCTTGATGGCAACGTGGAAGGACGCCGGTTTCGTTTCGAGCCTTGCGTGTGGTTGTCGACGTTGACTGGTTGGCGTGTGCATGTGTGGGTCGCGAGTGCGTTTTTGGCTGGCTGTGTGTGTGTGTGTGTGTGTGTGTGTGTGTGTGTGTGTTTTGGGGGGGAAGGGGGAGGCGGTGGTGAAAGTGCAGTCGTTGCCACGGGCGCGTCGTCGGGTGGGGCTGGGGCTGTGCGTCGTGGCGGAAAGGTGGTAGGTTGCGGGAAGCGAGCCCGTCGTTGACGGTGTCGCGTGAGTTGTGACTCGAGTGGGGCGCGGGGCGCGGGACAGGAGCAGCGTGCCGCTGCGTCGTGGTCGTCAGCAGAGGCTGTGCGTGTGCTTGTCCTTTTTGTGGGCGGTTCGTGCGAGGCGTTTTTTGTTTCGTGTTGCCCTAGTTGTTAGTTTATTTTTTTTTTGTGTTTGTTATTTTGAGACGACGACTGGTTGGTGGCGTGCGCGCGAAGTGGCGGTGTGCGCTTCCCGTGTCGTTTTGTTTTTGTTTGGTTTTTTTTTTTTTTTTTTTTTTTGTTTTTGTGTGTTTTTTTTTTGCACTGGGCCCCGGGGGGTGGGTGGGTGCGTGTGTGTCGATTGCCGGCTGGCGAAAGGTGCGCCATCGGCGGGGTGGGTCGCCGGCACAAGTAGAGGCGGCGGCGTTGTTGCTGTTGTTGTGTGGTGTTTGTTTTGTTCGGCTGTGTCGGCGAGCTGTGTTGCGGTGCGTGTGAATGGTGGTGCAAAAGTGCTGGCGTTGGGGCTGCGACTGCGACGGCGGCGAGCCGCGGGCGCGCATGATAGTGATGTTGTGAACAGCGGCTGTGTACGGTAGTGGTGTTGTTGTAGCACGACGTGCATCCGGGCCGGCGCGGAAAGCGCAGTTGCGGGCGGTTGCCCTTCGGTGCCAGCCATGTCGCGTGAGCGGCGGGTTGCTCTGGTGTCGACACGTGGTGCTCTGGGTTGTTGTGTGGTGCCCTTTGGCCGGTGGGGGTGGTTCGCGTGTGTCTCGTTCGCGCTCGGTATCTGGTCGTGGTCGTGCTGCTCCCCCGTCTGTCGGCGGTTTTCGACGTCGTCTGTACGTTTTTGTTCGTTTGCGGCGTGCCTGCCGACGTCGTCCCGTCGCGACCTTTCAACCGAAAGTGTGGCGCCCGAAGGTGAACGAACGTAACCCTGACCTCGGCGCTTTACGCTGAGCCGAGCGAACCGAACCTAACCTGTGGTGTGGCGAGGTGAGCTCAGCCTGTGAGCCCCTAACGTCTACGTAAGGTAAGCTGTCCGGCTGACGCCTCACGTTTGAACGCTTTTTTTTAACCTAGCACTGACCCCTTAACCTAACGTGTAACCTAACCTAACCTCTGACGCCTGACGTGTTTGAATGCTTAACCTAAGTTTGACGCTTAACCTAACCCAAGTCCCCTTAACCTAACCCACGTCCACCTAACCCTAACCTAACCTAGACGTGTAAACGTAATGTGTAACGCGTAACGTGTAAGGTCGGCTGTCGTGTGTGCTGACGGCAGATTGGGTTGGTCTGTAGATTCGGATTGCGGTTTGCCTCGGTCGAGGGGTTGGGTCGGAAGCGGCGAGGGGCGGCGGCGCCTGTTGCGCAGGCGGCGTCCGTTTGCGGCGGGCAATTGTTGATAAACGGCTGTGAATGTTGGCGGGCGAGAGGAGGAGGACGGCGCGCGATGTGGCCCGACGGCTGCGGGCCGATCGGGAAACGGCGGGAGGGCGACGGAAGGCGATGGGGCGGCGGAGGCGCGTTTGCACGGCCGTCATCGCCGCACGCCTCGGCTTGTGTGGCTGTGGCGCCGGCCGCGCTGGCCGGGCTGCCGCGGCGACGGTGTGGGAGTTTTGCCGAAGGTTTGGCCATTGTGGCGGGTCGTCGGCTGGGGCTGTGGGGGCGGCATTTGGGCGGGGGCGGCGATTCTCGGCGGGCCGACCCAGGCTGTAGCGCGCGGTAGCTGCAGTTTGGCCGTGGTTTGCGGCGCTGCCGTGGCGACTGGTTGGCGACTGTGGTGTGGCTGTGTGTAGCCCCATCCTCGGTGGTTTGAAAGGCGCGGGCGGTTGTGGCGCAGGTTTGGGGCTGCTCCGCACAGGCTGTCGGACGTTGGGCGGTAGCAAGCGCGGGAGGCGCGGCGCGGCGGCGCGCAGAGTGGCGGCCGCTCTCTCGGCCGTCCGCGCCCGCCCGCGACACTGGCTGGGCCTTGTGATTCTCTGCTCTGCTGCTGTGCTGTGCTTGCGTGCCTGCCTGCCGTCCCGCTCGCTCTCGCTCTCGCTCTCGCTGTGTGTTACGCGCGTCGTCGAAATGGCAGATCAGGCGGCTACGAACGAGACTGCTGCGGCACCCGCCGCCACCGGCACTACGAAGAAGGCCAAGTCTGCGTCGTCTGCGAAGAAGCCGCGCGCCAAGCCTGCGCACCCGCGCACCTCTGAGATGGTGACGGCCGCCATCAAGAGTCTGAAGGAGCGCGGCGGGTCGTCGCTGCAGGCGATCAAGAAGTACATTGCCGCGCACTACAAGCTGGACGCGGAGAAGCTGGCGCCGTTTATCAAGAAGTACCTCAAGTCGGCCGTCGTGGCGGGCGAGCTGGTGCAGACGAAGGGGAAGGGCGCGTCCGGCTCGTTCAAGCTTGCCGGCGCCGGCGGCGGGGGGGCGGCCGAGGGCGGCAAGGCTCGTGCTGGCGGTGCCAAGAAGAAGCGCGCCGCTCCGGCCAGCAAGGAGAAGAAGGGCGCCCGTGCGGCCGGCGCAAAGAAGGCTGGTGGCGTGAAGGCGGCGACCGGTCGGAAGGCGGGCGCCGCCAAGAAGGCGTCTGCGGCGTCGGCCGCTCCCGCGGGTGCGAAGAAGGCGGCTGCGGCCAAGCCGGCCAAGGCCAAGTCGCCGTCGAAGGCGAAGAAGGCCGCCAAGGTTCCGACGAAGAAGCCGAAGGCGCCGCGCCCGAAGAAGGCGACGACGCCGTCTAAGGCGAAGGCTTCGCCCAAGAAGAAGAAGTAGAGTAGAGGAGAAAGAGATGGGAGAAAGGAAGGGTTTGGCGCTTGACTCCGTCGTCCCCACCCCCCGTCGTCGTCTAGTGGCGCGCAAGAGACGCGCGGCCCAAAACGGCCCTTCTCAGGGCCATCAAAGCACGTCGGGGAAGGTTTTGATTGTCGTGTTGCGTTTGGTGTGGGTGTCTGTCTGTCTGGCGTTTCTGTATGCCCGTGGGGATGCTGTTTGCGTGCCGTGGTGGTTGGATTGCGGGGGTCGGTGGCGGGTGTGGGCGGCGGTAGCGGTAAGCGGTGTTGTTGTTGATTGTCGCCGTGTTTGTGGCGGCGGCCGACGGTTGGTTTTCTGTCACGTTGTTTTGTTTGAATACGTTGGTTGGCTTGCCTGCGTTCGTTCTTCTCGGATGTCTGTCTTGTCTAGTCGTGTCTGGTCTTTGTTGTTTTGTTCCTTTGTGTGTGTGTGTGTGTGTTATGTTTTGCAACGGGGGGCACGTTGAGATGTGGAAGGAGTCGGCGGGGATTTCGGTGGCGTGTAGAGCGAGCGAGCGCGCCTGCCTGGCCGTTGGCCGTCGGAGTGGAGTGCGGGTTTGTTTTTGTGTTTTCGAAACGAAAGCGGCGGCCGGCCGGCCAGCCACCCGTGCGGTGTGACGTCGGCCGTTGGGTATTGTGCGCTTTGAGCGCCGGGGAGGGATGATGTGTGATTGTTGCGCGCTGCTAAGCAGGCAGGCAGAGTGAGCGGGTGTGGCGGACGGACGGGAAGTGGTGGTTGTTGTTTTTGGGTTGCGGGGCGAGAGGCAGGCGACCGACAAAGTTTGCTCGCGACGGAGAGATGTTAGTGGCCCTGAAAAGGGCCGTTTTTGTTTGTGCGGTGCGGTGCCGCGGCGCGGTTTAGGCGCGCTCGCCGCGGATGCGGCGCGCGAGCTGGATGTCCTTGGGCATGATGGTGACGCGCTTGGCGTGGATTGCGCACAGGTTGGTGTCTTCGAAGAGGCCGACGAGGTAGGCCTCGCTGGCCTCCTGCAGGGCCATGACTGCGGAGCTCTGGAAGCGCAGGTCGGTCTTGAAGTCCTGGGCGATCTCGCGCACTAGGCGCTGGAATGGCAGCTTGCGGATGAGCAGCTCTGTGCTCTTCTGGTAGCGCCTGATTTCTCGCAGGGCGACGGTGCCCGGCCTGTAGCGGTGGGGCTTCTTGACGCCTCCGGTGGCGGGCGCGCTCTTCCTCGCCGCCTTGGTGGCGAGCTGTTTGCGCGGCGCCTTTCCGCCGGTGGACTTGCGGGCCGTTTGCTTTGTGCGGGCCATAGCGGTAGCGGCGCGGCGTCCGGTGCTGCCTTGACAACGGGCCCGCGCGCCTCCGTGCTGCGCTTATATGCCCTCGGTTGCGCGTGGTGGGGGGAGGGCGGGCCAGAGTCTATATAGGGGGGCGGCGGGCGCGCTGGGCGCAGACCGTAGCCGACTCGCCAGCCGCTGCAGCTGCTGTTTGTGCACGTTTTGCTTTGCCCGAGGAAGGAAGGATGACAGGCCGCGGCAAGGGAGGAAAGGGGCTCGGCAAGGGTGGCGCCAAGCGGCACCGCAAGGTGTTGCGCGACAACATCCAGGGCATCACGAAGCCCGCCATCCGCCGCCTGGCTCGCAGGGGCGGCGTGAAGCGCATCTCTGGTCTGATCTACGAGGAGACCCGCGGGGTGCTGAAGGTGTTCCTGGAGAACGTGATCCGCGACGCGGTGACGTACACTGAGCACGCCAAGCGCAAGACTGTGACGGCCATGGACGTGGTGTACGCCCTGAAGAGGCAGGGGCGCACCCTGTACGGTTTCGGCGGTTAGGCTGCGTCGCAGCGGGCGCTGGCCTTCCCGCGGCCGTGCTTGTGGGTGGGAGAGACTAGAAAACGGCCCTTTTCAGGGCCACCACACTGTTCGGAAGTTGAAAAGTGCGAAAGAGTCTGTGTTGTTTGTTTGTTTCTTTCTTTCCGTTTGAGCGACGTGATGTGACTGGGAGGGGAGAAGGAAAGGAAACGTGTCATGTGGCTGGCTGTGTGTGGGAGCTGCTTCGTTTGTGTTTGTTATTGTGTGTCGTTGTATCGATCGCGACGGAGATGGCGGGCTGTGTGTTGTTGTGCGAGAGGCGGTGATTATTTGCTTGCGTGGTTTGGCTCTGTGTGTTTGCGGCGGCGTTGGGGTTTCCGAGGCAAGGCGTGTGGGCACAGGCGGCCGGATCAGCTGTTTCGTTCGTGTCGACGGCCGTTGCGCGCGGGAGTGGAGGGCGGTGTGTCGACACGCCTCCCTGTAACAATGGTCATTATTGCTGCCGTTGTCGTTTGGAAGGCGACTGCGACCGTGCAAAATGAATGTGTGTGTGTGTGTTTGTTGGGCCACACGGGCTGTGTGGACGACAAGATGGCGGACGTGCGCCGGCGGCGGCTGTGCTGTGAAAGTGCAAAGTTAAAACAAAACAAGGTGCGGCGAGGACGACTGAAATTTTGCTTTGGACGTAGGTTTGTGTGGTGGCCCTGAAAAGGGCCGATTGTTGTGGGCCGGGCCGAGCCGAGCCGGCAAAGCGCGTTGCGTGCAGGGGAGCACGCGGCGCTGCGATTGCCTTGGCCTCCTTTAGGCCTTCTTCTCGGTCTTCTTTGGCAGCAGGACGGCCTGGATGTTGGGCAGGACACCACCCTGTGCGATGGTGACGCCCGACAGGAGCTTGTTGAGCTCCTCGTCGTTGCGGATGGCAAGCTGCAGGTGGCGCGGGATGATGCGCGTCTTCTTGTTGTCGCGGGCCGCGTTTCCGGCCAGCTCGAGCACCTCAGCCGCGAGGTACTCCATGACGGCGGCGAGGTAGACGGGCGCCCCGGCGCCGACGCGCTCTGCGTAGTTTCCCTTGCGCAGGAGGCGGTGGATTCTGCCGACCGGGAACTGGAGCCCAGCCCTGCTTGAGCGGGACTTTGACTTGCCCTTGACTTTGCCTCCCTTTCCGCGTCCGGACATGGCGATGGGCTAGCGACGGTGCACACGAAACGGAAACGAAAACGACCGGTGCGAGCGGCAGCGAGTCGAGCAGCGGAGTGCGTGCCGGCGCAGCCGGGGTGGGGGTGCTTTATGGGCTCGGGTGCGGCGGCCGGTTGCGCGCGCGCCCCATTGGTCGGCGGCCGCAACAGGGCGAGCTGGTAAAGGTGCGGCGGCGGCTGGCGGCGGGTGCCAGGCCATTCCGAGGTGGGACTGCGAAGCGGACGGACGTGCGTCTACCTGTGCTCCGCGCCGCTATTGTGCTCCCAGCCCTGGAAATTCCCACCGCGCGCTCTCGCCGCCTTTGTCCAGAGCTCGCCTCGTGCTTGCTTCTCGTGTGCTTGGTCGCCGCCTTGCGTGCTCGCGCTATAGCGGCGTGTTTTGCCGTACCGTCGGGGCTAGCGGGTCGCGCTTTGTTCTGGGTTTCCGGACGTGGTCGAGTGTGTGTTTTCAGGAAAAGCAAATCTGTCGATTCTAGAAAAGCAAAAGTCGTGTTGCACACTCTAGACCGGGGACGGAATTCTGGACCACTGAGCGCTCGTTCTGACATGGGATAGATCGAGAAGAAAGAAGAACATCGTGCCGCAAGTAGGCGACTATAAATCAGCGATATTGTTCGAGAATTTCTGTGCCATAGGTGTTAGGGAAGCTGCAGTCCAGGGACCCGCCGAGCCACACAGTCAAACAGACTGACTGTGAGGCCCTTGGTGGTATCCCGCGCCTGCTAGGTGTAGGGAAAGGTCACTGGCACGGAAATTGTCGAAATATAGGACAAATTCTGTAAACCGTTTCATTTCACGGTTGCCCCACTATGGGGCACCCACAAGACCGACATCCAAGCGACGACTCACACAGTGTGGACCCGACAACTATCACGACCTCATCATCATCTCTTTCTTCTTCTATGGATCACTCACCCCCATCACCATCATCAGTCACTAGTTCGGACTCCGACAATCTTGTCATTGCCACCGACAGTGACACCAGCTCTATCTCGTCATTGGGCGAGGGACGTCTGCGGCGAAGCGGGAGGCTGCTTCAAAAACAGGAAAAATCTGGGCAGCCCCTGCAACCCGCTATTGCGGAAGAAAATCAACCGCTCACGCCACCTGCCTCAACAAAAGAAAACCTAAAACATGTCGAAACGGCAGAACAGGTATATCCTGTACTGCCACAACAATGCCAGGGCACAGAAATCGAAACCACGATATCTGACCGCCCCCATAAACCAACAGCAGATACTAGTGCGAACACAGAAAGCGCAGCACCAACGCCAAACGCCACCCAGATGACGTCAGAGGGCGGCAACAGGGGACAGGAGAAAACAAGTCCAGTAGCTCCCCAGGCGCAAGGGGGCCCTACGCAAAATAGAAACCAAAGAACTAACAGAGGCCGAAGGGTTCCCCCTATCACTGTGTTCGAGACGAAAGGGTACACTACCTTGATAGGGCAGATTCAAGGAAAACTAACAGGTGCCCTTAGTACCTCATACAAGGGTGATAGCATCGTCTACCAGGCTACAAACCCGGAGGATTTTCAATACCTCAAGCAAGAATTCAGAAAGCGCAATCTAGAATTCTTCACGTACAATGACGACCCGAAGAGCACACTGAAGGTCGTCGTTAAAAGACTGACGCCCTACTGGACCCCAGAGGACGTCAAGAATGCACTCGCCGAGAAGGGCTTTCCGGTGCAAGACGTATTCCAAATGTCTAAACCGCAGACTGAAATCGATGACTCTGGAAACGTAGTATCAGCGCCAAGGAGAAAAACGGCCAATTTCCAGGTCAATCTATTGAACACGGCGGAGGCCAGGAAAATATTTAAAGTAGAAAGACTACTTCATATGAAAGTCACCATAGAACTATACCAAAAACCTAGTGGGCCCACACAGTGTTATTTATGCCAGAGATTTCGACACGGGGCAAACCAATGCGAACTCGCCCCCAGGTGCGTCAAATGCGCAGGACCGCATCTTTCTGGCGCCTGCACAAAGAAAAGGGAAGAACCGGCCATATGTGCCAACTGTAGGGGCAATCATCCAGCCTCCTTCAGGGGCTGCCCGGAAAGACTGAAGATCGTCCAGGCGTGGGAGCGCCAGCGAGCTTCAGCTCCCAGAAGGCAAGAACCACTTCCCAGAATTCCACTGAGAAACCCCAACCCCCCTCCAGCTCCCCCCATGGAAGTTGTGGTTTCTGCCAGAGCAGAATCCACAAGCCTTCCAAACCCTGCCCAACCCCAACGGAGTACACAACCATCTGCTCCACAACATCAACCACGCCACGAAGAAAGCCCTATTGGCAACAGGACTTTAGCCGAGGTTGTGAAAACTGGGCGCACTCCTCCCCCCCCAAATACCCCTAAACCAAAGCCTCAACGATCCCCCCTCAAGGCAACTCTGCCTATTAACAGAACTCCACCCCAACAGGTCGCCTCTCCCCCACAAAACATACCCCTCCCCACCCCAACCCAACCTGTAACAGAGAAGGCAGCAACAACACCACTGCCCTCAACATCAAAGGCCACAAACGTACAACCACCAAGAGCCATACCAGCCCAAGACATACCCACCGAACCCGCCCAAGCCACAACTGCACCAGCAGTTACCAACAACACTATTAACATCGTCAGTGGCCAGACCACTGCGCAGGAACGTTCCGTTCAGGTCGAACAGGAACAGCCACTCCAGTTGCTCTCTAAGATTTGGGCGTTTATAAAGTCCCTCATTTCACCAGCCTTCCTTGAAGGCATAACTCAGCTATGCACCAAAATAGCAGCAGCCCCGGACCTCATCTCTACAATCTCAATACTCGCCACCAACATCCTACCACTGCTCTCCAATGGCAAATGAAGAAGAGAAGCAGCATATCACCATCGCCATCTGGAACGCAGATGGCATCTATCACGACAGGTTCGAGCTTGAGATGTTCTTGGATGATCATGGAATTGATGTAGCTCTCCTCAGTGAGACACATCTAACCCCAGATGACACATTTCAGGTCCGCAACTACCAACTAATTAGGACGGACCGTCCTAACAGACAAGGTGGCGGTACAGGTATCCTAATAAAACGGCGCATATGCCATCGCCAGGTACCTGTACCAAGACTCATTAACACAGAGGCAACAGTGGTGGAAGTTGTTCTGAACAACCGCCCCACACACTTGGTGGCAGTATACCACCCACCAAGCACGACACTATTTCCTCACGACCTGGACGGTCTTCTGAATGGCAGTCACAACACAATAGTAGGAGGGGACCTGAACGCCAAGCACAGGGCATGGGGTTGCCGCACCACGAACACCAGTGGAAATCGGTTACTGAGATACCTTGATAACCACCCAGCAGTGCAGGTCGTCTCTCCAGACGAGCCCACTCACTTCCCATATAATTCAAGATGTCGACCAGACATACTAGACATATTTCTGTTAAAAAATATCAATCTGGCAACCACCACAGAAGTTGTCAACAGTCTAAACTCTGATCACAGCCCTGTGGTGCTCAGATTTGAGGGAGATCAAGACGTACCCAACAGCAGAATACATACAACGGTGTACACCGACTGGGATAGGTACAAGCAACTGGTCGCCCTACACATCCCAGACCATGCACCAGACATGCCAACCCATGTGGAAATTGACCAGGCAATAGAGCGATTTACCAACATTATCAAGGCGTGTGGAAAGGCTACCACCACCAAAATCACACACAACAATGGGCGATCCAACCTGCCCCCAGAACTAGCACAATTAATCTCAGATAAAAACCGCATGCGCAAAAGATGGCAGACCTACCGAGACCCCCAGGATAGGAGACGCATGAATCAAATGGCCCATGAAATCCAAACCAGACTGAAACTCCTGCGATGTTCCAGGTGGGAACAAAGTCTTCAGGCAGCTGAGAGAAATCCTGAAAAGTTCTGGGGGATAATAAAAGCTAGGCGGCAACCCCACAAAGCCAACAGACCATTACACGGGCAGAACGGCTTGGTATACACGCCGGAGGACAAAGCGACTGCCATGTCAAACACCCTCGAGCTCCAATTCCGGGAGAATGTCATAGAGGACGACGAGGACGAAGCAGACGCCCTGGAACAGCGGGTAGAACGACACCTCCATCGTAGACTTCGCACCAGGTCCGACACGACCTTTGAACTGACCAGCGAGCGTGTAGTTGCTGCTATCATCAGGCGAATCGGCACTGCAAAAGCCCCTGGTCCTGACAACATCAAACCATCCTTCCTTAAGGCCCTCCCCCAACCTGCAATCTCCCATCTCACTGCCATCTTAAATAATTGTCTTACAGCACAATATTTCCCTTCAACCTGGAAGGTTGCTAAAGTAATATCAATTCCAAAACCAAATAAAGATCACCTATTCCCTCAAAACTATCGACCAATCTCCCTGCTAAACCACCTGTCTAAATTACTTGAAATCCTCATCCAAAACTCCCTACTACAATTCCTATCTGCCAACAATATCCTTATCCCTGAACAATTTGGATTTCGTGCTGGGCATAGCACAACACAACAAGCCATTCGTCTGGTGGAGCACATCTGCACAGAGAAGAGCCAGGGCAATAGCACAGCTGCCATTTTCCTGGACATTGAAAAAGCGTTCGACCGGGTTTGGCATGGCGGCCTGCTATACAAGCTGTCGAAGATGAATTGCCCACTTCACCTGCTTAAAATAGTCCACTCGTTCCTGGTGGAAAGGACATTTTACTCTACAGTAGATCGAGCAGACAGCGAGCTAAAACAAATAGAAGCAGGTGTCCCACAGGGATCTGTGCTTGGCCCCCTCCTATACTTACTATACACCAATGATCTGCCGAAGGAGCCGGGCGGTAACATTGCCCTATATGCAGATGACACTGCATTATACCACAGTGGCAGAAACATCAACTATCTAGCCTACCGCCTACAGCGACACCTAGATAAAGTGACAAAGTGGTGCAATCTGTGGAAAATAAAGATAAACGCAGACAAATGCCAGACTATCTTATTCAGCCACAAAATAAAACGCCCCATAGTGAACATCACGCACAACAACCAGGTACTACCCTGGAGAGAAGTAGTTACCTACCTCGGGCTAAAACTGGATAAGAATCTGACATTTGTGCATCACATTAAAGAGGCCAGAAACAAGGGCTCCGCCCGGCTCTTTCAGTTATATCCTCTCCTTAAAGGCAGGGGACTCACAATACCTGCCAAGCTCAAAATTTGGAAAACGATCATCCTGCCAGCCATGCTCTACGGTTCAGAAGCGTGGAGTATGGCAGCAGACACCAACCTTAAACAGTTGGAAATCATCCAAAACAAAGCCTTCCGTATAGTTGCAGACGCTCCATGGTTCTCGAGCAATGTGGAGATCAGAGCAATGTTAGGACAGCCATCATTCTATCACCTCATAAAACAAAAATCATTAAAATTCTACGAATCATCCAATGCATCACCACACCAACTCATCAACTCTCTGGGAAGGGATGAAAACCCTGGCCAGAGAGCACCAATCGCCACCATCCATCGCCAATTCAGGCGTTAGTCATATAAATTCATGTGCAAACTTACACTTACATCATCATCGCTGCCGCCTCCACAACCATCATCTATCCAGGGGAAAACCGACCCCTAGCCAGTACCATATATAACCCTGAATCCGCACCATAAAGGAACACCTCGTAAGACAGAGCGTTTCAAGGACGCTGGTTCTTCAAGTACACCATGGGTATAGACCCAGCCATTTTCATGTCGGCGGGTGCCACTGTGTGGGGAGACGCTGACTAGAGCGGAGCGCTTGCTACTGGTGTTGCTGCTGCCGTACGTTCGTTCGAGATGCCGCCCAAGACTAGCGGGAAGGCCGCCAAGAAGGCTGGCAAGGCGCAGAAGAACATTTCGAAGGGCGACAAGAAGAAGAAGCGCAAGAGGAAGGAGAGCTATGCCATCTACATCTACAAGGTGCTGAAGCAGGTGCACCCTGACACGGGCATCTCGTCGAAGGCGATGAGCATCATGAACAGCTTCGTGAACGACATTTTCGAGCGCATTGCGGCCGAGGCTTCTCGCCTGGCGCACTACAACAAGCGCTCGACCATCACGTCCCGCGAGATCCAGACCGCTGTGCGGCTGTTGCTGCCTGGCGAGCTGGCCAAGCACGCCGTGAGCGAGGGCACGAAGGCGGTGACCAAGTACACGAGCTCCAAGTAAGGAGGTGGCTCTGGAGTGGAAGGAAGGATGGAGAAGGCTCCTCCGTTGCGAGAGCGGCAAAACGGCCCTTTTCAGGGCCACCAACTTGCCTTTTGCGGGAAGGGCGGAATTGTTGTTGTTGTTGTTTGTGTGGACGGCTGTGATGTATGTGTGCATTTTGATTGTGGGTGGGGGGGGGCGCGTCAAAGCGTGTTGCGGGGGACGGCCACGAGGTTGGTCGCCGTGGCGTGGAATGGTGGCACGCCTCGTTGGAGTGGTTTTGACCCATTGGTGGTGGTGTGTGTGTGTTACCTGTCTGCGAGGGGGGACAGTGCGATCGGCGACTTTTGTGTCACCGTAACGACGGCCGTTTGCGGGTTTGTTTTTTGCACATCATACATGGCGAGGGTGAAATGTGAAATGTTTTTGTTTGGTTTTTTTTTGCCGCCCACTATTCCCTTTGCTGTACGCCGAGTTTGACAATGGTGCGACGTAACTGCAGCGTGGAGGTGTGTGAGTGACGTTGAAATTGAACGTGCCATTAAGACGCATTGTTGTTGTATTGTACTGTACGTGTACGGCGACACGCACGATGATGTACCATTCGACTCTGATTTTTGATAGCCGTGTCTGACTGATTGCGTACGACGCACGCACACCGATGTCGTCATTCAAGATGCACGCGTGTCCAGTGCAGTACAGTAAGCGCGACGCTAGACGGCGGCGGCGGCGGCGGCGGCGGCGGCGGCGGTCGTCGTTTGTTTGGCGAATGTCTGTACACGTGTTTGTCTGTGTCCATCCGGTATGTATGTGTTTGTTTGAAAGTGTTTTGTGTGTCGGTGACGTGGTCCGATCCGTCGCCCCCTGAGTAACTGTCGATCGGCGCGATAGACCGGCGTCACGCAACTGAACCGAAGTCTTGGGCACACCCGTCATACTGTTGTACACCGTCGCGCTGAGAACGGTGACGAAAGGTTGACTTTGATCGGTCGAATGTCTGGGCAGAACGTGAGGAATGAGGCAAGAGTGCAAGGAGGGGGGGCAAAAGAGAGAGGAAGGGAAAAAGGGGAGAAACGCATTCGTAGAGCAACGGAACGTTCCCGTGTCGGAGGCGTATTGGAGCCGCACTGAAATGCGTTTAACGGCGGCGCGGCTGCAAGTGTCTGCCGTGGTGAACGTTACCTTTGACGGCTGCATTGGGCTTTGCTTTTGCTTTTGCTTTTGCTTTCGCTTTCGCTTTCGCTTTCCCGGATGTACGTAACGTTTGTTGATATGGTTCTGAGGAAGAGTGTATGACAGTGCCGTGCCGTCCATGTTCGTGTGCCCTCCCATTGTGTGTATGCTATTGTCTGTGTACTTGAATGGTGTATGTAGGTGTTAGTGGACATGTTTCACCAGTGGGGGGAAATGGATCGTCGATAGTTGGCGTCACTCTGTCACGGTCGAGATGACGCACCCTCCGTACAGAAAGGTGTCGAGAAAGTGTGTGTGTGTGTGTGCGTCCGTGAATTGGCAGTGTTTGGAGGTGGGCGTGCCCTGCATGTGGCCCGGAAGGCTGTTCGTTTGGCGGTAGTGTTGTGTGGACAGGGGAGGGGCATGCGTAACGCTGCTGGCATGGCATTTCGGGAGATGGGAGGGGGCAAACGAGGAGCGGCGGCCAAAGAAAGGCGGGACGGGGAGGGGCGCGGTGTGGGTGGCTTGCGCCTGTGCTCGGCGTTGTGGTTTGTGCAAAAGAGGAGGAGAAAAACAATGAGTTGCCAGGGAGGGGAGCGGTGTTGTGTTGTGGTTGTCGTGGTGTAGCCGCAGACGCGGCTGTCAGTGAACGTGGCGAGACGGACGGATGCGCGGAGGGGCGGGGGCGGCGCATTTCGCCGGTGCCGTGCCGTGCCGTGCCGTGCCTGACAGCCGCGTGGTCGCTGTGTTGTTGGTGGCGTGGGGGCGAGGAGAGTACCGTACGGGTGTGCTTGTGCGCCGGAAATGGCACACTGCGCCTGCCCGTCTTGGAGGCTGATGGCTGTGGTGTGGAAATGGGGCGCGGTGATGTTGAAGCAGTTGAAGAACAGAAAAGAAACCAAGAAAACGGGAGGCGTGATGCGGCGGTGGTGGTGAGAGCGGGAAAAACAAAACAAACAAAAAAAAAAAACAACAAAAAAAAGAAGGAAAAACAACAAGAAACAAAAAAGAAAACAAAAAGTCTATCAATATTAGAATGTAAATGGAAATGGAAATGGACCCAGGTATAACCTCCCTGCACAAATAGCAGAGAGTCCGATGATAATAGAAATGTGCCAGAATGTTAACGTCCCTACAAAACAAACCCAACGATAATATTAATGAAAGAATGAACCGTATGTAACATTGCAACAGACATAATGAAACCTGATAAATTGTATAAGGGCAGCAGCGTTGACCTTTGGCCCTGTATTCAGAATAAAAAGAGCCAAAGATCGTCACCCCAATGAAAAAGACACTGAAACACGTATGTAACATAGCAGCGATGGCGAGACATTGTAGCATCTGTGACCAGAGAGTTTGCGCTGGACCGCGCGAGTGTTGCGAGCGGTTCTCAGTCAGTCAGTCAGTCAGTCGGTCGGTCGTTGCGAGTCTGTAGGTCTGTCTAGTTGAGGGCTGTACTCTGTCAGTAGTCGTCGCGTGCAGTACGCTAATAGTCGTCATGCAGAGCGGTCGGTCAGTAGTAGCAGCCGAGTGCGGTTGTGTGATGTAGGCGGTCGGCAACACTGGTCAAGATGGTGAATAAGGTATACTGTTAATTAATATAATCATTAGATAATGAACAATTTTATTTATTGTAATTATTCTCCAACAAGTTCCCCAATAATAATTTTTATTTCAAAAGCATTTTTCAAACATTTAATTTTTTATTGAACTGAAGAGTTCGTTGCACTTCACATTTCATTCCACTTCTTTGAAGAAAAATTTCACTAAAATCACAAAAAAAAAAGAGAATATTATTATTTGCAATGCAGTTCCTCCAAGCGCTGCGCAACAAACAAGAGCAGAAATGTGACATCCATTTATTCTGAGGTAAGACTTTAATTCTGATTGTTTTGCACAGGGCCAAAGACCGATATTTCGGTTTAATTGAAGTTTCTTGTCACTGAACGGACTTTTAAATGTTGTGAAGAATTTATATTTGAGTCAGATTGCGAATTTAACATTTTTGTTGCCATTTTCAATACCTCTCATTGTGGGCGAGGTTACAATTAGCGCAATGTCCATTAGCATCCGTAAATAACATTGTCCATTATTTTAAATTTTGCGGGGAGGTTACAACGCACAAAAAAAAAAAAAACAAAACAAAAAATTGCATTTGTATCCGCTCCTCAATTGTAGATACCCCTTACACAGCTGTGTGCAATGAATGAGTGCTGGCTGGTAATTAATTGCACTCCTTGGAGGGAAATGCCATAGGAAGTAGTCTTTAAAAAGTGAATGTTTTTCGTTAAAAGACAAAAGTTACTTTAGAAAAAAGTAATAGTGGGGCTTTTTGTCGTTGAACAAAATAAGTACAATGAACATACGTTATCAGATTTGCGCAAAATGCAGCTTCACACTACCTTTTGATTATAACACAATATACTATACATCGTCCCGAACCGTGACCAGAGTCGCGAGACGAGCAGAGCACGCCGCCGACGCCCGCTCAGTACAACCGTCCACCCGCTACTACTGTCGACCGACTACTACCTCTCCCGACTCGCGCTACAATATATATAACAACTGTTCCTGGCGACCCGGTGCGTGCCACTACTGTCGTCTGGCGCGGTCCAAGCGCCGACTAGCAACGATAAATAACTCTCTGGTCAGACAGAGATGCTGTCATGCCTCGCCATCGCTCTGGTAATGAATACATACGTGTTGCAGCGTGCGTACCACCGGAACACGCAGTGGCGGAGCCAAAGACTGTGTTGTCGAGGTCGAGTGCGAGCGGGAAGAGAGGCAGCGTCGGCACGGAGATGCAAGCGAGCGCGAGACGCACGGGGGCTGCGGCGTGGCGCGTTTGCGGTCGGCGCCTTTGGTGGCAACGGCCGGGACAAGCAGCGGTGTATGGTGTGGTGCGGGGCGGACAGGGGCGGCGGTGGACGGGGAGGAGGCGGCGCGACGACGGCATGGGGGCGAAAACGGGACGGGGGACGGCGGATGTTGAGAGGCGTCACGCGCGGACAGGACACAGACACAGAGACACACAGATTGGAAAGGGAGGGTGCGCGGTAATAGTTGGGAATGTGCGTACCGTGCGGGACGGGAGTGGGCGAGGAACACGGTCGTGGCCCCTGTTTTGGGTGCGTGTGATGACGTCGGTGTGTTGTGGGAAGGGAAGGTGCTGTGGCGGCGGCGCGTAATGGGCGTAGGCCGAAAAGAGAAAGGAACGTCGGCAGTGTGTTGGCAAGCGTCGGTTCGACTGCGACGTTGATGGGCAGGGCAGGGCGAGGTTAATGGTGGTAGGAGTAGGCGTGTGGGCGCACAAAATCTGCCGCTGCAGGCGGTGCCGTAACCGCCATGGCGGGAAGGAGAGAGGGCCAAAGAAAGAAAGAAAGAAAGAAAGAAGAAAACAAAAAAAAAAAAAAAAAGGAGGAGGGGGGGGCGAAAGTGGAGAGGCGGTGGTGTGAGAAGGGCGGGGGCGGAAGGAAGGCAGGAAGGACAAGAGGCGAGGCGACGGCTTGCTTTGTGTATCGGTCGGTCTCTGGCTATGCTTCGTTTTCTGCAGCAGGGTCGGTGCGCGGCGTGGCTCGCGGCAGTGGGAACGCCTGGCGGCTGGACGGCCAGCAATGCGGTTGGATGGGCGGCCACAGCACCGCACCTGTGCCCGAGGAGGAGACGCTGGCGGCGGGCCCTGAGGTGAGGCCGGCTCGGCTCGGCTGGGGCTGTGGATGTGTAGGTGTGCGCCGCTGCTGCAACAACGAGTAAAACGCGAGAAGAAGGGATGGCGGTAGAGAGAGGAAAAAAAAAAGGTCGTGTTGTGTTGATGCGCAGGCAGACGCGTACAGAGAGACGAGCCCGGTCTGCAGCAGGGTGTGGCCGTGCCGAGTGCAGAGCAGCGGCGGCTCGGTTCGGTTCGGCCCGGCCCGGCCCGGCCCGGCGGGCCGCGCTGTTGTCGCGGACGTGAGCGCCCCCTGGCGGGTGGCCGGAGGCGGCGCGGCGTGTTGGACGTGTGGCTGGTGGCAGTGCACAATTTGCGAGTGGCTGGCGGTGTGGTGTGGCGGTTGGCGCGTCGGGCGGCGGAGAGAGAGAGAGAGGGGGAGGAGAGGTATGTGTTGCGGGCGCCCTTTGCTGCGCTGCGTCGTTGCGTGTGCCGTACAGGGCGGGCGCTTGTCGACTGTGTGGGCGGTGTGGCGAATTGGCGTGAAACGGCTGCCGAGAGGTGTGTGGTAGCGAGCCGGTCGGTGTCAGTGCGAAGGGGAATGTGCGTGCGTTTGGCGGTTTCGGTGTGCTTTTTGCGGCGTGAGAGTGGGGAATTAGTGGGGCCGGCTGTTGTGTTGGTTCCTTGTGTCTTGTGTCGCGTAGCTTGATGGCAACGTGGAAGGACGCCGGTTTCGTTTCGAGCCTTGCGTGTGGTTGTCGACGTTGACTGGTTGGCGTGTGCATGTGTGGGTCGCGAGTGCGTTTTTGGCTGGCTGTGTGTGTGTGTGTGTGTGTGTGTGTGTGTGTGTGTGTGTGTGTGTGTTTTGGGGGGGAAGGGGGAGGCGGTGGTGAAAGTGCAGTCGTTGCCACGGGCGCGTCGTCGGGTGGGGCTGGGGCTGTGCGTCGTGGCGGAAAGGTGGTAGGTTGCGGGAAGCGAGCCCGTCGTTGACGGTGTCGCGTGAGTTGTGACTCGAGTGGGGCGCGGGGCGCGGGACAGGAGCAGCGTGCCGCTGCGTCGTGGTCGTCAGCAGAGGCTGTGCGTGTGCTTGTCCTTTTTGTGGGCGGTTCGTGCGAGGCGTTTTTTGTTTCGTGTTGCCCTAGTTGTTAGTTTATTTTTTTTTTGTGTTTGTTATTTTGAGACGACGACTGGTTGGTGGCGTGCGCGCGAAGTGGCGGTGTGCGCTTCCCGTGTCGTTTTGTTTTTGTTTGGTTTTTTTGTTTTTGTGTGTTTTTTTTTTGCACTGGGCCCCGGGGGGTGGGTGGGTGCGTGTGTGTCGATTGCCGGCTGGCGAAAGGTGCGCCATCGGCGGGGTGGGTCGCCGGCACAAGTAGAGGCGGCGGCGTTGTTGCTGTTGTTGTGTGGTGTTTGTTTTGTTCGGCTGTGTCGGCGAGCTGTGTTGCGGTGCGTGTGAATGGTGGTGCAAAAGTGCTGGCGTTGGGGCTGCGACTGCGACGGCGGCGAGCCGCGGGCGCGCATGATAGTGATGTTGTGAACAGCGGCTGTGTACGGTAGTGGTGTTGTTGTAGCACGACGTGCATCCGGGCCGGCGCGGAAAGCGCAGTTGCGGGCGGTTGCCCTTCGGTGCCAGCCATGTCGCGTGAGCGGCGGGTTGCTCTGGTGTCGACACGTGGTGCTCTGGGTTGTTGTGTGGTGCCCTTTGGCCGGTGGGGGTGGTTCGCGTGTGTCTCGTTCGCGCTCGGTATCTGGTCGTGGTCGTGCTGCTCCCCCGTCTGTCGGCGGTTTTCGACGTCGTCTGTACGTTTTTGTTCGTTTGCGGCGTGCCTGCCGACGTCGTCCCGTCGCGACCTTTCAACCGAAAGTGTGGCGCCCGAAGGTGAACGAACGTAACCCTGACCTCGGCGCTTTACGCTGAGCCGAGCGAACCGAACCTAACCTGTGGTGTGGCGAGGTGAGCTCAGCCTGTGAGCCCCTAACGTCTACGTAAGGTAAGCTGTCCGGCTGACGCCTCACGTTTGAACGCTTTTTTTTAACCTAGCACTGACCCCTTAACCTAACGTGTAACCTAACCTAACCTCTGACGCCTGACGTGTTTGAATGCTTAACCTAAGTTTGACGCTTAACCTAACCCAAGTCCCCTTAACCTAACCCACGTCCACCTAACCCTAACCTAACCTAGACGTGTAAACGTAATGTGTAACGCGTAACGTGTAAGGTCGGCTGTCGTGTGTGCTGACGGCAGATTGGGTTGGTCTGTAGATTCGGATTGCGGTTTGCCTCGGTCGAGGGGTTGGGTCGGAAGCGGCGAGGGGCGGCGGCGCCTGTTGCGCAGGCGGCGTCCGTTTGCGGCGGGCAATTGTTGATAAACGGCTGTGAATGTTGGCGGGCGAGAGGAGGAGGACGGCGCGCGATGTGGCCCGACGGCTGCGGGCCGATCGGGAAACGGCGGGAGGGCGACGGAAGGCGATGGGGCGGCGGAGGCGCGTTTGCACGGCCGTCATCGCCGCACGCCTCGGCTTGTGTGGCTGTGGCGCCGGCCGCGCTGGCCGGGCTGCCGCGGCGACGGTGTGGGAGTTTTGCCGAAGGTTTGGCCATTGTGGCGGGTCGTCGGCTGGGGCTGTGGGGGCGGCATTTGGGCGGGGGCGGCGATTCTCGGCGGGCCGACCCAGGCTGTAGCGCGCGGTAGCTGCAGTTTGGCCGTGGTTTGCGGCGCTGCCGTGGCGACTGGTTGGCGACTGTGGTGTGGCTGTGTGTAGCCCCATCCTCGGTGGTTTGAAAGGCGCGGGCGGTTGTGGCGCAGGTTTGGGGCTGCTCCGCACAGGCTGTCGGACGTTGGGCGGTAGCAAGCGCGGGAGGCGCGGCGCGGCGGCGCGCAGAGTGGCGGCCGCTCTCTCGGCCGTCCGCGCCCGCCCGCGACACTGGCTGGGCCTTGTGATTCTCTGCTCTGCTGCTGTGCTGTGCTTGCGTGCCTGCCTGCCGTCCCGCTCGCTCTCGCTCTCGCTCTCGCTGTGTGTTACGCGCGTCGTCGAAATGGCAGATCAGGCGGCTACGAACGAGACTGCTGCGGCACCCGCCGCCACCGGCACTACGAAGAAGGCCAAGTCTGCGTCGTCTGCGAAGAAGCCGCGCGCCAAGCCTGCGCACCCGCGCACCTCTGAGATGGTGACGGCCGCCATCAAGAGTCTGAAGGAGCGCGGCGGGTCGTCGCTGCAGGCGATCAAGAAGTACATTGCCGCGCACTACAAGCTGGACGCGGAGAAGCTGGCGCCGTTTATCAAGAAGTACCTCAAGTCGGCCGTCGTGGCGGGCGAGCTGGTGCAGACGAAGGGGAAGGGCGCGTCCGGCTCGTTCAAGCTTGCCGGCGCCGGCGGCGGGGGGGCGGCAGAGGGCGGCAAGGCTCGTGCTGGCGGTGCCAAGAAGAAGCGCGCCGCTCCGGCCAGCAAGGAGAAGAAGGGCGCCCGTGCGGCCGGCGCAAAGAAGGCTGGTGGCGTGAAGGCGGCGACCGGTCGGAAGGCGGGCGCCGCCAAGAAGGCGTCTGCGGCGTCGGCCGCTCCCGCGGGTGCGAAGAAGGCGGCTGCGGCCAAGCCGGCCAAGGCCAAGTCGCCGTCGAAGGCGAAGAAGGCCGCCAAGGTTCCGACGAAGAAGCCGAAGGCGCCGCGCCCGAAGAAGGCGACGACGCCGTCTAAGGCGAAGGCTTCGCCCAAGAAGAAGAAGTAGAGTAGAGGAGAAAGAGATGGGAGAAAGGAAGGGTTTGGCGCTTGACTCCGTCGTCCCCACCCCCCGTCGTCGTCTAGTGGCGCGCAAGAGACGCGCGGCCCAAAACGGCCCTTCTCAGGGCCATCAAAGCACGTCGGGGAAGGTTTTGATTGTCGTGTTGCGTTTGGTGTGGGTGTCTGTCTGTCTGGCGTTTCTGTATGCCCGTGGGGATGCTGTTTGCGTGCCGTGGTGGTTGGATTGCGGGGGTCGGTGGCGGGTGTGGGCGGCGGTAGCGGTAAGCGGTGTTGTTGTTGATTGTCGCCGTGTTTGTGGCGGCGGCCGACGGTTGGTTTTCTGTCACGTTGTTTTGTTTGAATACGTTGGTTGGCTTGCCTGCGTTCGTTCTTCTCGGATGTCTGTCTTGTCTAGTCGTGTCTGGTCTTTGTTGTTTTGTTCCTTTGTGTGTGTGTGTGTGTGTTATGTTTTGCAACGGGGGGCACGTTGAGATGTGGAAGGAGTCGGCGGGGATTTCGGTGGCGTGTAGAGCGAGCGAGCGCGCCTGCCTGGCCGTTGGCCGTCGGAGTGGAGTGCGGGTTTGTTTTTGTGTTTTCGAAACGAAAGCGGCGGCCGGCCGGCCAGCCACCCGTGCGGTGTGACGTCGGCCGTTGGGTATTGTGCGCTTTGAGCGCCGGGGAGGGATGATGTGTGATTGTTGCGCGCTGCTAAGCAGGCAGGCAGAGTGAGCGGGTGTGGCGGACGGACGGGAAGTGGTGGTTGTTGTTTTTGGGTTGCGGGGCGAGAGGCAGGCGACCGACAAAGTTTGCTCGCGACGGAGAGATGTTAGTGGCCCTGAAAAGGGCCGTTTTTGTTTGTGCGGTGCGGTGCCGCGGCGCGGTTTAGGCGCGCTCGCCGCGGATGCGGCGCGCGAGCTGGATGTCCTTGGGCATGATGGTGACGCGCTTGGCGTGGATTGCGCACAGGTTGGTGTCTTCGAAGAGGCCGACGAGGTAGGCCTCGCTGGCCTCCTGCAGGGCCATGACTGCGGAGCTCTGGAAGCGCAGGTCGGTCTTGAAGTCCTGGGCGATCTCGCGCACTAGGCGCTGGAATGGCAGCTTGCGGATGAGCAGCTCTGTGCTCTTCTGGTAGCGCCTGATTTCTCGCAGGGCGACGGTGCCCGGCCTGTAGCGGTGGGGCTTCTTGACGCCTCCGGTGGCGGGCGCGCTCTTCCTCGCCGCCTTGGTGGCGAGCTGTTTGCGCGGCGCCTTTCCGCCGGTGGACTTGCGGGCCGTTTGCTTTGTGCGGGCCATAGCGGTAGCGGAGCGGCGTGCGTGGAGGTTAGGTGCGGCGCGGCGTCCGGTGCTGCCTTGACAACGGGCCCGCGCGCCTCCGTGCTGCGCTTATATGCCCTCGGTTGCGCGTGGTGGGGGGAGGGCGGGCCAGAGTCTATATAGGGGGGCGGCGGGCGCGCTGGGCGCAGACCGTAGCCGACTCGCCAGCCGCTGCAGCTGCTGTTTGTGCACGTTTTGCTTTGCCCGAGGAAGGAAGGATGACAGGCCGCGGCAAGGGAGGAAAGGGGCTCGGCAAGGGTGGCGCCAAGCGGCACCGCAAGGTGTTGCGCGACAACATCCAGGGCATCACGAAGCCCGCCATCCGCCGCCTGGCTCGCAGGGGCGGCGTGAAGCGCATCTCTGGTCTGATCTACGAGGAGACCCGCGGGGTGCTGAAGGTGTTCCTGGAGAACGTGATCCGCGACGCGGTGACGTACACTGAGCACGCCAAGCGCAAGACTGTGACGGCCATGGACGTGGTGTACGCCCTGAAGAGGCAGGGGCGCACCCTGTACGGTTTCGGCGGTTAGGCTGCGTCGCAGCGGGCGCTGGCCTTCCCGCGGCCGTGCTTGTGGGTGGGAGAGACTAGAAAACGGCCCTTTTCAGGGCCACCACACTGTTCGGAAGTTGAAAAGTGCGAAAGAGTCTGTGTTGTTTGTTTGTTTCTTTCTTTCCGTTTGAGCGACGTGATGTGACTGGGAGGGGAGAAGGAAAGGAAACGTGTCATGTGGCTGGCTGTGTGTGGGAGCTGCTTCGTTTGTGTTTGTTATTGTGTGTCGTTGTATCGATCGCGACGGAGATGGCGGGCTGTGTGTTGTTGTGCGAGAGGCGGTGATTATTTGCTTGCGTGGTTTGGCTCTGTGTGTTTGCGGCGGCGTTGGGGTTTCCGAGGCAAGGCGTGTGGGCACAGGCGGCCGGATCAGCTGTTTCGTTCGTGTCGACGGCCGTTGCGCGCGGGAGTGGAGGGCGGTGTGTCGACACGCCTCCCTGTAACAATGGTCATTATTGCTGCCGTTGTCGTTTGGAAGGCGACTGCGACCGTGCAAAATGAATGTGTGTGTGTGTGTTTGTTGGGCCACACGGGCTGTGTGGACGACAAGATGGCGGACGTGCGCCGGCGGCGGCTGTGCTGTGAAAGTGCAAAGTTAAAACAAAACAAGGTGCGGCGAGGACGACTGAAATTTTGCTTTGGACGTAGGTTTGTGTGGTGGCCCTGAAAAGGGCCGATTGTTGTGGGCCGGGCCGAGCCGAGCCGGCAAAGCGCGTTGCGTGCAGGGGAGCACGCGGCGCTGCGATTGCCTTGGCCTCCTTTAGGCCTTCTTCTCGGTCTTCTTTGGCAGCAGGACGGCCTGGATGTTGGGCAGGACACCACCCTGTGCGATGGTGACGCCCGACAGGAGCTTGTTGAGCTCCTCGTCGTTGCGGATGGCAAGCTGCAGGTGGCGCGGGATGATGCGCGTCTTCTTGTTGTCGCGGGCCGCGTTTCCGGCCAGCTCGAGCACCTCAGCCGCGAGGTACTCCATGACGGCGGCGAGGTAGACGGGCGCCCCGGCGCCGACGCGCTCTGCGTAGTTTCCCTTGCGCAGGAGGCGGTGGATTCTGCCGACCGGGAACTGGAGCCCAGCCCTGCTTGAGCGGGACTTTGACTTGCCCTTGACTTTGCCTCCCTTTCCGCGTCCGGACATGGCGATGGGCTAGCGACGGTGCACACGAAACGGAAACGAAAACGACCGGTGCGAGCGGCAGCGAGTCGAGCAGCGGAGTGCGTGCCGGCGCAGCCTCTGCTTCTCTCTTTTATTCCTCTACCTTTAGAGGGTGTGCTGGTGGAGGTTGTTGTCACATTAGGACATTTCCTCCTCTTTTCTTTTGTGTTGTTTTTGTTTCTTTGCTTTTGTTGGTTGCTGTTCGTTGAGAGTTTTCTTTAGTTGTTCTTTTTCTGCTACTGCAGGAGTAGCGACTTGGGTCTGTTATATCTCTGCCTGTGGGGTTCGTATTGCCCAAGGGTGTTGATTAATTCGTTTTCTGACTTCCGCGCCGTGGCGTAGAACACTTCTGCCAGGGCGCGGAATCTTGTGGTGATTGGCTCTATGTCTGCGGCTTCGTGCAAATCTGCCGTGGGGAAGCGCGTGGGGACGTGTAGGGCTCGTCTTAACGCTCTGTTTTGAGTCTTTTGTAAGCGATCTATCGTCGATCTGGCTGCGTAGCCCCATACAGGGCACGCATATTCCAGTATCGGTCGAATTAGACTTCGATAGATCGCTACTCCTGTTGCGGGGTCGAGGGAACTGGTGCTGTTCAAGACAGGGTACAGAATCTGCATCCTGGCGTGAGCCTTTCTGCGAAGCTCCTCTATGTGGCACTTCCATGTCAGGCGTCTGTCAAGTGTGACACCGAGGTACTTCGCAGAATTTCTCCATGGCAAATTCTGCCCCTGCAATCTCAGCAGTTGGTATGGTCTTCTTGGGGGTCGGCGTTTCCCATAGCGTCTGGTGAGCAGCATGGCTTGTGTTTTCTCAGAGTTAATTGAGATGCGCCACTGCTTTGCCCAGTTTTCCGTCCTGTTTAGGGCGGTTTGCAGACGCCTTGTAACCAGGTTCCTGTTTGTCGAGCAGGAGAAGAATGCAGTGTCGTCTGCGTACTGTGCAGTGTTTACATGCTGAGTCGTAGGGATGTCAGCAGTGTAGACACTGTAGAGGACGGGTCCCAGGACTGAGCCCTGGGGTACGCCTGCACTGATTCTTCTCCTGGTCGACAGGGATCCATCGATCTTGACTGAGAAAGTCCTACCGGAGAGATAGTTTTTAACGATTTTGACTATCTTTCCGGGGAAGCCTAGGGTGTACATCTTGTGTAATATCCCGGTGTGCCAGACTGAGTCGAAGGCTTTTGCTACGTCTAACAAGACAAGCCCGCAGTAGCCCTTTCGGTTGAAGCTGTCTGTGGCTGCTTCAACCACCCTCATGATTTGCTGGGGGGCGGAGTGTCTTTGCCTAAATCCGAATTGGAATTTCGGCAGAATCTGCTCTCTTGTGATATAGTCCTGTATGGGGGTTAGTAGGAGGCGCTCGTAAAGTTTACTGAGGGTAGGCAGTAGACTAATTGGTCTATAGTGTTGCGGGAACACCGGGTCTTTTCCTGGTTTCGCGATCGCAATAACTTCTGCGTGCTTCCACTGCGCCGGGAATTTTTGTGATCGCGTCAGTTCATTAACTATATCGGTCAGGTGGGTGATTGCCAGAGGCGGGAGGAGTTTCAGCAGTTCATTTGTGACCTGGTCGTGACCCGGGGTTTTCCTGGTGGGCAGGGACTTGATGCAGCGCGCCACATCTTCAGTATTGAAGAGTGGCGTGTAGTCATCTTCGTCGTCTGCTTCCAGGAACACGGCCAGTTCTCTGCGGACTGTTGCGACGTGTTCTCTGTCCTGTACTTCTGCTGGTCTGAACTGTTTTTCGAACACGTCGGCTAGTGCGTTAGCTTTGTCGATGGGGCTGAACTGCAGTCCGCGTTCGCCATGGAGTGGTGGCATTTTTGCGCGTCTTTTTGTGTACTGTTTGGTGGCTTGCCATAAACTATTGTCGTCTAGTTTGAGAGCTGAGAGCCTTGCCGACCATTGTTGGTTGCGGTACTCATTGAGATCGGCTTTCAGCTCTCTCTGTAGCCTATTGAGTAGCCTCCGTGTATCCCTATTTCTGGTGAGCTTCCACTCTTTGGCGATCCTGTTTTTGTGCCGTATTTGCGCAAGCAAGTGCGGGGGGAGTTGCCTGGAGCGGGGGGGCCCCGCAGGAGGCGGTGTGGCTCCCTCAGCAGCTTGTAGGATCGCTCTTGTGAGGTCGTCTAGTGCCTGTTCTGCTGTCTCTGCAGTTGGAGGCGGGGTCTGGGCAAGTTCAGCTGCTACTGCATTGCTGAATTGCTCCTTATTGATGCGCTTGTATGTCGCATGCCGTTGTGGGCTAGAGAGCCATTCTCCCATGTCGACCTCGAAAATCACGGGATTGTGGTCCGACGACATTCTGTTTACCGATGTCGCGGATACAAAGCCCACCAGATTCTTTGTGATGGCTATGTCGAGGACGTCCGGTCTTCCTCCGTTCTTTGGGAAGTGTGTCGGTTCCTCTGGGCCCCATATTTGTAACTGGTGTGTGCGCGCGAGTCGTTGCAGTTGTTGACCAGCTTGATTTCGGCGTCTCGAGTTCCAGTCCGCGTGCTTGGCATTTAGGTCCCCTGCTATTAGTAGTTTGCCTCTAATGCGACTTAGTGCAGCTATGTCGTCCTCTTCTAGTCTTTGGGAAGGGGGGCGATACACTGCAACGACTGTTAGGGGGCCAGTTACTGTAGCCACTTCGATTGCCGCTGTTTCTATTTCTGCTGTATTGGGGGGGTATATTTGATGGTGTCTGATACCTTTTTTGACATATACCGCTACCCCGCCTCCGTGAGTGGGTCGGTCGTTTCTGTAACAAATGTAGTTTGGTACAGAAACTCTTAGTCCTGGTTTGAGGAATGTTTCTCCCACTAGGCATATGTCAACTTTTTCTTCCTGTATGAATTCTCTAAACTCCGTGGGTTGGCGAGTAAGGTTGTCTGCGTTAAACGCGCATATTTTGAGACCTTGTATATTAGGTCTCCTATCCATGGTGGGGGACAATTTTTCCTGTGGCTGTCGCTGCTACAGGCGACTGCTGTGCTGCCGATCTGAGGTCGGCGGGGAGCTGCGTCAATGTTGCTAGAATGCCCACTAGCTGGGTCATCTGTGCCTGTAGCAGTCGGATGGACGACGCGAGTTGCTGGATTGCAGCAGACTCGACTGCTTCTCGCGGACTGGTTTGTGGATGGCGTGGTGGACTGACTTCCCTAGGGCTTCCATCAGCTTGAGGAACCTGTTTACTGGTGTGTGGTGGTGGTGGTAGGTGGTTCGGCGGGTCGGGTGGGTCACCGGTAAGTGCACGGGAATATTTGGTAGATGCGAAGACCTGTGTTCTTACTGTGTCCTGGTTTCTTCTCTGGGGTGATGGGGGGGGTGGCCTGGGTGCTGGCATGCTCCTATTGTGATTCGGGGTTTTATTGATAGCTTTGCCCCTCTGCCTGTCCCTTGCAGCTCTGTACTCAGGACATCCTAAGTAGCTGGCTGGGTGCGCTCCCCTGCAATTGGCGCACTTTTCTTTTCCCTCCCCCCTTGGCAGTTTGCACTGCTCGTAAGTGTGGTGTTCAGTGCATCTGACGCACACCACTGGCATCGTGCAGTCTCGCGCGATGTGTCCTAGGGCCTGGCAGTTATAGCAGCGGCCTGGTCCCGATCTCTTTTTGAGCTTCTCGGGAGTGACCGTTAGCGCCAGTATCCTTTTGACCTCCCAGATCTTTCGGTTTTGGGCAGAGTCTGGGAGGGTGACCGTATGAAGGGGCCAGGGTCGGTTCGGTCGCGTCAACACCACCGAACTAACCTCGAAACCTTCCTCCTGAAGGAACTGTTTGATGTCCGCAGTGTCGGTGGTATGTGGTACACCGCGGAACACCAGTCTAATCGGCCTTCTCGCTGCTAGTGGGAAGAAGGCCGGGGTGGGGGTGCTTTATGGGCTCGGGTGCGGCGGCCGGTTGCGCGCGCGCCCCATTGGTCGGCGGCCGCAACAGGGCGAGCTGGTAAAGGTGCGGCGGCGGCTGGCGGCGGGTGCCACTGTGTGGGGAGACGCTGACTAGAGCGGAGCGCTTGCTACTGGTGTTGCTGCTGCCGTACGTTCGTTCGAGATGCCGCCCAAGACTAGCGGGAAGGCCGCCAAGAAGGCTGGCAAGGCGCAGAAGAACATTTCGAAGGGCGACAAGAAGAAGAAGCGCAAGAGGAAGGAGAGCTATGCCATCTACATCTACAAGGTGCTGAAGCAGGTGCACCCTGACACGGGCATCTCGTCGAAGGCGATGAGCATCATGAACAGCTTCGTGAACGACATTTTCGAGCGCATTGCGGCCGAGGCTTCTCGCCTGGCGCACTACAACAAGCGCTCGACCATCACGTCCCGCGAGATCCAGACCGCTGTGCGGCTGTTGCTGCCTGGCGAGCTGGCCAAGCACGCCGTGAGCGAGGGCACGAAGGCGGTGACCAAGTACACGAGCTCCAAGTAAGGAGGTGGCTCTGGAGTGGAAGGAAGGATGGAGAAGGCTCCTCCGTTGCGAGAGCGGCAAAACGGCCCTTTTCAGGGCCACCAACTTGCCTTTTGCGGGAAGGGCGGAATTGTTGTTGTTGTTGTTTGTGTGGACGGCTGTGATGTATGTGTGCATTTTGATTGTGGGTGGGGGGGGGGCGCGTCAAAGCGTGTTGCGGGGGACGGCCACGAGGTTGGTCGCCGTGGCGTGGAATGGTGGCACGCCTCGTTGGAGTGGTTTTGACCCATTGGTGGTGGTGTGTGTGTGTTACCTGTCTGCGAGGGGGGACAGTGCGATCGGCGACTTTTGTGTCACCGTAACGACGGCCGTTTGCGGGTTTGTTTTTTGCACATCATACATGGCGAGGGTGAAATGTGAAATGTTTTTGTTTGGTTTTTTTTTTGCCGCCCACTATTCCCTTTGCTGTACGCCGAGTTTGACAATGGTGCGACGTAACTGCAGCGTGGAGGTGTGTGAGTGACGTTGAAATTGAACGTGCCATTAAGACGCATTGTTGTTGTATTGTACTGTACGTGTACGGCGACACGCACGATGATGTACCATTCGACTCTGATTTTTGATAGCCGTGTCTGACTGATTGCGTACGACGCACGCACACCGATGTCGTCATTCAAGATGCACGCGTGTCCAGTGCAGTACAGTAAGCGCGACGCTAGACGGCGGCGGCGGCGGCGGCGGCGGCGGCGGCGGTCGTCGTTTGTTTGGCGAATGTCTGTACACGTGTTTGTCTGTGTCCATCCGGTATGTATGTGTTTGTTTGAAAGTGTTTTGTGTGTCGGTGACGTGGTCCGATCCGTCGCCCCCTGAGTAACTGTCGATCGGCGCGATAGACCGGCGTCACGCAACTGAACCGAAGTCTTGGGCACACCCGTCATACTGTTGTACACCGTCGCGCTGAGAACGGTGACGAAAGGTTGACTTTGATCGGTCGAATGTCTGGGCAGAACGTGAGGAATGAGGCAAGAGTGCAAGGAGGGGGGCAAAAGAGAGAGGAAGGGAAAAAGGGGAGAAACGCATTCGTAGAGCAACGGAACGTTCCCGTGTCGGAGGCGTATTGGAGCCGCACTGAAATGCGTTTAACGGCGGCGCGGCTGCAAGTGTCTGCCGTGGTGAACGTTACCTTTGACGGCTGCATTGGGCTTTGCTTTTGCTTTTGCTTTTGCTTTCGCTTTCGCTTTCGCTTTCCCGGATGTACGTAACGTTTGTTGATATGGTTCTGAGGAAGAGTGTATGACAGTGCCGTGCCGTCCATGTTCGTGTGCCCTCCCATTGTGTGTATGCTATTGTCTGTGTACTTGAATGATGTATGTAGGTGTTAGTGGACATGTTTCACCAGTGGGGGGAAATGGATCGTCGATAGTTGGCGTCACTCTGTCACGGTCGAGATGACGCACCCTCCGTACAGAAAGGTGTCGAGAAAGTGTGTGTGTGTGTGTGCGTCCGTGAATTGGCAGTGTTTGGAGGTGGGCGTGCCCTGCATGTGGCCCGGAAGGCTGTTCGTTTGGCGGTAGTGTTGTGTGGACAGGGGAGGGGCATGCGTAACGCTGCTGGCATGGCATTTCGGGAGATGGGAGGGGGCAAACGAGGAGCGGCGGCCAAAGAAAGGCGGGACGGGGAGGGGCGCGGTGTGGGTGGCTTGCGCCTGTGCTCGGCGTTGTGGTTTGTGCAAAAGAGGAGGAGAAAAACAATGAGTTGCCAGGGAGGGGAGCGGTGTTGTGTTGTGGTTGTCGTGGTGTAGCCGCAGACGCGGCTGTCAGTGAACGTGGCGAGACGGACGGATGCGCGGAGGGGCGGGGGCGGCGCATTTCGCCGGTGCCGTGCCGTGCCGTGCCGTGCCTGACAGCCGCGTGGTCGCTGTGTTGTTGGTGGCGTGGGGGCGAGGAGAGTACCGTACGGGTGTGCTTGTGCGCCGGAAATGGCACACTGCGCCTGCCCGTCTTGGAGGCTGATGGCTGTGGTGTGGAAATGGGGCGCGGTGATGTTGAAGCAGTTGAAGAACAGAAAAGAAACCAAGAAAACGGGAGGCGTGATGCGGCGGTGGTGGTGAGAGCGGGAAAAACAAAACAAACAAAAAAAAAACAACAAAAAAAAGAAGGAAAAACAACAAGAAACAAAAAAGAAAACAAAAAGTCTATCAATATTAGAATGTAAATGGAAATGGAAATGGACCCAGGTATAACCTCCCTGCACAAATAGCAGAGAGTCCGATGATAATAGAAATGTGCCAGAATGTTAACGTCCCTACAAAACAAACCCAACGATAATATTAATGAAAGAATGAACCGTATGTAACATTGCAACAGACATAATGAAACCTGATAAATTGTATAAGGGCAGCAGCGTTGACCTTTGGCCCTGTATTCAGAATAAAAAGAGCCAAAGATCGTCACCCCAATGAAAAAGACACTGAAACACGTATGTAACATAGCAGCGATGGCGAGACATTGTAGCATCTGTGACCAGAGAGTTTGCGCTGGACCGCGCGAGTGTTGCGAGCGGTTCTCAGTCAGTCAGTCAGTCAGTCGGTCGGTCGTTGCGAGTCTGTAGGTCTGTCTAGTTGAGGGCTGTACTCTGTCAGTAGTCGTCGCGTGCAGTACGCTAATAGTCGTCATGCAGAGCGGTCGGTCAGTAGTAGCAGCCGAGTGCGGTTGTGTGATGTAGGCGGTCGGCAACACTGGTCAAGATGGTGAATAAGGTATACTGTTAATTAATATAATCATTAGATAATGAACAATTTTATTTATTGTAATTATTCTCCAACAAGTTCCCCAATAATAATTTTTATTTCAAAAGCATTTTTCAAACATTTAATTTTTTATTGAACTGAAGAGTTCGTTGCACTTCACATTTCATTCCACTTCTTTGAAGAAAAATTTCACTAAAATCACAAAAAAAAAAGAGAATATTATTATTTGCAATGCAGTTCCTCCAAGCGCTGCGCAACAAACAAGAGCAGAAATGTGACATCCATTTATTCTGAGGTAAGACTTTAATTCTGATTGTTTTGCACAGGGCCAAAGACCGATATTTCGGTTTAATTGAAGTTTCTTGTCACTGAACGGACTTTTAAATGTTGTGAAGAATTTATATTTGAGTCAGATTGCGAATTTAACATTTTTGTTGCCATTTTCAATACCTCTCATTGTGGGCGAGGTTACAATTAGCGCAATGTCCATTAGCATCCGTAAATAACATTGTCCATTATTTTAAATTTTGCGGGGAGGTTACAACGCACAAAAAAAAAAAAAACAAAACAAAAAATTGCATTTGTATCCGCTCCTCAATTGTAGATACCCCTTACACAGCTGTGTGCAATGAATGAGTGCTGGCTGGTAATTAATTGCACTCCTTGGAGGGAAATGCCATAGGAAGTAGTCTTTAAAAAGTGAATGTTTTTCGTTAAAAGACAAAAGTTACTTTAGAAAAAAGTAATAGTGGGGCTTTTTGTCGTTGAACAAAATAAGTACAATGAACATACGTTATCAGATTTGCGCAAAATGCAGCTTCACACTACCTTTTGATTATAACACAATATACTATACATCGTCCCGAACCGTGACCAGAGTCGCGAGACGAGCAGAGCACGCCGCCGACGCCCGCTCAGTACAACCGTCCACCCGCTACTACTGTCGACCGACTACTACCTCTCCCGACTCGCGCTACAATATATATAACAACTGTTCCTGGCGACCCGGTGCGTGCCACTACTGTCGTCTGGCGCGGTCCAAGCGCCGACTAGCAACGATAAATAACTCTCTGGTCAGACAGAGATGCTGTCATGCCTCGCCATCGCTCTGGTAATGAATACATACGTGTTGCAGCGTGCGTACCACCGGAACACGCAGTGGCGGAGCCAAAGACTGTGTTGTCGAGGTCGAGTGCGAGCGGGAAGAGAGGCAGCGTCGGCACGGAGATGCAAGCGAGCGCGAGACGCACGGGGGCTGCGGCGTGGCGCGTTTGCGGTCGGCGCCTTTGGTGGCAACGGCCGGGACAAGCAGCGGTGTATGGTGTGGTGCGGGGCGGACAGGGGCGGCGGTGGACGGGGAGGAGGCGGCGCGACGACGGCATGGGGGCGAAAACGGGACGGGGGACGGCGGATGTTGAGAGGCGTCACGCGCGGACAGGACACAGACACAGAGACACACAGATTGGAAAGGGAGGGTGCGCGGTAATAGTTGGGAATGTGCGTACCGTGCGGGACGGGAGTGGGCGAGGAACACGGTCGTGGCCCCTGTTTTGGGTGCGTGTGATGACGTCGGTGTGTTGTGGGAAGGGAAGGTGCTGTGGCGGCGGCGCGTAATGGGCGTAGGCCGAAAAGAGAAAGGAACGTCGGCAGTGTGTTGGCAAGCGTCGGTTCGACTGCGACGTTGATGGGCAGGGCAGGGCGAGGTTAATGGTGGTAGGAGTAGGCGTGTGGGCGCACAAAATCTGCCGCTGCAGGCGGTGCCGTAACCGCCATGGCGGGAAGGAGAGAGGGCCAAAGAAAGAAAGAAAGAAAGAAAGAAGAAAACAAAAAAAAAAAAAAAAGGAGGAGGGGGGGGCGAAAGTGGAGAGGCGGTGGTGTGAGAAGGGCGGGGGCGGAAGGAAGGCAGGAAGGACAAGAGGCGAGGCGACGGCTTGCTTTGTGTATCGGTCGGTCTCTGGCTATGCTTCGTTTTCTGCAGCAGGGTCGGTGCGCGGCGTGGCTCGCGGCAGTGGGAACGCCTGGCGGCTGGACGGCCAGCAATGCGGTTGGATGGGCGGCCACAGCACCGCACCTGTGCCCGAGGAGGAGACGCTGGCGGCGGGCCCTGAGGTGAGGCCGGCTCGGCTCGGCTGGGGCTGTGGATGTGTAGGTGTGCGCCGCTGCTGCAACAACGAGTAAAACGCGAGAAGAAGGGATGGCGGTAGAGAGAGGAAAAAAAAAAGGTCGTGTTGTGTTGATGCGCAGGCAGACGCGTACAGAGAGACGAGCCCGGTCTGCAGCAGGGTGTGGCCGTGCCGAGTGCAGAGCAGCGGCGGCTCGGTTCGGTTCGGCCCGGCCCGGCCCGGCCCGGCGGGCCGCGCTGTTGTCGCGGACGTGAGCGCCCCCTGGCGGGTGGCCGGAGGCGGCGCGGCGTGTTGGACGTGTGGCTGGTGGCAGTGCACAATTTGCGAGTGGCTGGCGGTGTGGTGTGGCGGTTGGCGCGTCGGGCGGCGGAGAGAGAGAGAGAGGGGGAGGAGAGGTATGTGTTGCGGGCGCCCTTTGCTGCGCTGCGTCGTTGCGTGTGCCGTACAGGGCGGGCGCTTGTCGACTGTGTGGGCGGTGTGGCGAATTGGCGTGAAACGGCTGCCGAGAGGTGTGTGGTAGCGAGCCGGTCGGTGTCAGTGCGAAGGGGAATGTGCGTGCGTTTGGCGGTTTCGGTGTGCTTTTTGCGGCGTGAGAGTGGGGAATTAGTGGGGCCGGCTGTTGTGTTGGTTCCTTGTGTCTTGTGTCGCGTAGCTTGATGGCAACGTGGAAGGACGCCGGTTTCGTTTCGAGCCTTGCGTGTGGTTGTCGACGTTGACTGGTTGGCGTGTGCATGTGTGGGTCGCGAGTGCGTTTTTGGCTGGCTGTGTGTGTGTGTGTGTGTGTGTGTGTGTGTGTGTGTGTGTTTTGGGGGGGAAGGGGGAGGCGGTGGTGAAAGTGCAGTCGTTGCCACGGGCGCGTCGTCGGGTGGGGCTGGGGCTGTGCGTCGTGGCGGAAAGGTGGTAGGTTGCGGGAAGCGAGCCCGTCGTTGACGGTGTCGCGTGAGTTGTGACTCGAGTGGGGCGCGGGGCGCGGGACAGGAGCAGCGTGCCGCTGCGTCGTGGTCGTCAGCAGAGGCTGTGCGTGTGCTTGTCCTTTTTGTGGGCGGTTCGTGCGAGGCGTTTTTTGTTTCGTGTTGCCCTAGTTGTTAGTTTATTTTTTTTTTGTGTTTGTTATTTTGAGACGACGACTGGTTGGTGGCGTGCGCGCGAAGTGGCGGTGTGCGCTTCCCGTGTCGTTTTGTTTTTGTTTGGTTTTTTTGTTTTTGTGTGTTTTTTTTTTGCACTGGGCCCCGGGGGGTGGGTGGGTGCGTGTGTGTCGATTGCCGGCTGGCGAAAGGTGCGCCATCGGCGGGGTGGGTCGCCGGCACAAGTAGAGGCGGCGGCGTTGTTGCTGTTGTTGTGTGGTGTTTGTTTTGTTCGGCTGTGTCGGCGAGCTGTGTTGCGGTGCGTGTGAATGGTGGTGCAAAAGTGCTGGCGTTGGGGCTGCGACTGCGACGGCGGCGAGCCGCGGGCGCGCATGATAGTGATGTTGTGAACAGCGGCTGTGTACGGTAGTGGTGTTGTTGTAGCACGACGTGCATCCGGGCCGGCGCGGAAAGCGCAGTTGCGGGCGGTTGCCCTTCGGTGCCAGCCATGTCGCGTGAGCGGCGGGTTGCTCTGGTGTCGACACGTGGTGCTCTGGGTTGTTGTGTGGTGCCCTTTGGCCGGTGGGGGTGGTTCGCGTGTGTCTCGTTCGCGCTCGGTATCTGGTCGTGGTCGTGCTGCTCCCCCGTCTGTCGGCGGTTTTCGACGTCGTCTGTACGTTTTTGTTCGTTTGCGGCGTGCCTGCCGACGTCGTCCCGTCGCGACCTTTCAACCGAAAGTGTGGCGCCCGAAGGTGAACGAACGTAACCCTGACCTCGGCGCTTTACGCTGAGCCGAGCGAACCGAACCTAACCTGTGGTGTGGCGAGGTGAGCTCAGCCTGTGAGCCCCTAACGTCTACGTAAGGTAAGCTGTCCGGCTGACGCCTCACGTTTGAACGCTTTTTTTTAACCTAGCACTGACCCCTTAACCTAACGTGTAACCTAACCTAACCTCTGACGCCTGACGTGTTTGAATGCTTAACCTAAGTTTGACGCTTAACCTAACCCAAGTCCCCTTAACCTAACCCACGTCCACCTAACCCTAACCTAACCTAGACGTGTAAACGTAATGTGTAACGCGTAACGTGTAAGGTCGGCTGTCGTGTGTGCTGACGGCAGATTGGGTTGGTCTGTAGATTCGGATTGCGGTTTGCCTCGGTCGAGGGGTTGGGTCGGAAGCGGCGAGGGGCGGCGGCGCCTGTTGCGCAGGCGGCGTCCGTTTGCGGCGGGCAATTGTTGATAAACGGCTGTGAATGTTGGCGGGCGAGAGGAGGAGGACGGCGCGCGATGTGGCCCGACGGCTGCGGGCCGATCGGGAAACGGCGGGAGGGCGACGGAAGGCGATGGGGCGGCGGAGGCGCGTTTGCACGGCCGTCATCGCCGCACGCCTCGGCTTGTGTGGCTGTGGCGCCGGCCGCGCTGGCCGGGCTGCCGCGGCGACGGTGTGGGAGTTTTGCCGAAGGTTTGGCCATTGTGGCGGGTCGTCGGCTGGGGCTGTGGGGGCGGCATTTGGGCGGGGGCGGCGATTCTCGGCGGGCCGACCCAGGCTGTAGCGCGCGGTAGCTGCAGTTTGGCCGTGGTTTGCGGCGCTGCCGTGGCGACTGGTTGGCGACTGTGGTGTGGCTGTGTGTAGCCCCATCCTCGGTGGTTTGAAAGGCGCGGGCGGTTGTGGCGCAGGTTTGGGGCTGCTCCGCACAGGCTGTCGGACGTTGGGCGGTAGCAAGCGCGGGAGGCGCGGCGCGGCGGCGCGCAGAGTGGCGGCCGCTCTCTCGGCCGTCCGCGCCCGCCCGCGACACTGGCTGGGCCTTGTGATTCTCTGCTCTGCTGCTGTGCTGTGCTTGCGTGCCTGCCTGCCGTCCCGCTCGCTCTCGCTCTCGCTCTCGCTGTGTGTTACGCGCGTCGTCGAAATGGCAGATCAGGCGGCTACGAACGAGACTGCTGCGGCACCCGCCGCCACCGGCACTACGAAGAAGGCCAAGTCTGCGTCGTCTGCGAAGAAGCCGCGCGCCAAGCCTGCGCACCCGCGCACCTCTGAGATGGTGACGGCCGCCATCAAGAGTCTGAAGGAGCGCGGCGGGTCGTCGCTGCAGGCGATCAAGAAGTACATTGCCGCGCACTACAAGCTGGACGCGGAGAAGCTGGCGCCGTTTATCAAGAAGTACCTCAAGTCGGCCGTCGTGGCGGGCGAGCTGGTGCAGACGAAGGGGAAGGGCGCGTCCGGCTCGTTCAAGCTTGCCGGCGCCGGCGGCGGGGGGGCGGCCGAGGGCGGCAAGGCTCGTGCTGGCGGTGCCAAGAAGAAGCGCGCCGCTCCGGCCAGCAAGGAGAAGAAGGGCGCCCGTGCGGCCGGCGCAAAGAAGGCTGGTGGCGTGAAGGCGGCGACCGGTCGGAAGGCGGGCGCCGCCAAGAAGGCGTCTGCGGCGTCGGCCGCTCCCGCGGGTGCGAAGAAGGCGGCTGCGGCCAAGCCGGCCAAGGCCAAGTCGCCGTCGAAGGCGAAGAAGGCCGCCAAGGTTCCGACGAAGAAGCCGAAGGCGCCGCGCCCGAAGAAGGCGACGACGCCGTCTAAGGCGAAGGCTTCGCCCAAGAAGAAGAAGTAGAGTAGAGGAGAAAGAGATGGGAGAAAGGAAGGGTTTGGCGCTTGACTCCGTCGTCCCCACCCCCCGTCGTCGTCTAGTGGCGCGCAAGAGACGCGCGGCCCAAAACGGCCCTTCTCAGGGCCATCAAAGCACGTCGGGGAAGGTTTTGATTGTCGTGTTGCGTTTGGTGTGGGTGTCTGTCTGTCTGGCGTTTCTGTATGCCCGTGGGGATGCTGTTTGCGTGCCGTGGTGGTTGGATTGCGGGGGTCGGTGGCGGGTGTGGGCGGCGGTAGCGGTAAGCGGTGTTGTTGTTGATTGTCGCCGTGTTTGTGGCGGCGGCCGACGGTTGGTTTTCTGTCACGTTGTTTTGTTTGAATACGTTGGTTGGCTTGCCTGCGTTCGTTCTTCTCGGATGTCTGTCTTGTCTAGTCGTGTCTGGTCTTTGTTGTTTTGTTCCTTTGTGTGTGTGTGTGTGTGTTATGTTTTGCAACGGGGGGCACGTTGAGATGTGGAAGGAGTCGGCGGGGATTTCGGTGGCGTGTAGAGCGAGCGAGCGCGCCTGCCTGGCCGTTGGCCGTCGGAGTGGAGTGCGGGTTTGTTTTTGTGTTTTCGAAACGAAAGCGGCGGCCGGCCGGCCAGCCACCCGTGCGGTGTGACGTCGGCCGTTGGGTATTGTGCGCTTTGAGCGCCGGGGAGGGATGATGTGTGATTGTTGCGCGCTGCTAAGCAGGCAGGCAGAGTGAGCGGGTGTGGCGGACGGACGGGAAGTGGTGGTTGTTGTTTTTGGGTTGCGGGGCGAGAGGCAGGCGACCGACAAAGTTTGCTCGCGACGGAGAGATGTTAGTGGCCCTGAAAAGGGCCGTTTTTGTTTGTGCGGTGCGGTGCCGCGGCGCGGTTTAGGCGCGCTCGCCGCGGATGCGGCGCGCGAGCTGGATGTCCTTGGGCATGATGGTGACGCGCTTGGCGTGGATTGCGCACACGTTGGTGTCTTCGAAGAGGCCGACGAGGTAGGCCTCGCTGGCCTCCTGCAGGGCCATGACTGCGGAGCTCTGGAAGCGCAGGTCGGTCTTGAAGTCCTGGGCGATCTCGCGCACTAGGCGCTGGAATGGCAGCTTGCGGATGAGCAGCTCTGTGCTCTTCTGGTAGCGCCTGATTTCTCGCAGGGCGACGGTGCCCGGCCTGTAGCGGTGGGGCTTCTTGACGCCTCCGGTGGCGGGCGCGCTCTTCCTCGCCGCCTTGGTGGCGAGCTGTTTGCGCGGCGCCTTTCCGCCGGTGGACTTGCGGGCCGTTTGCTTTGTGCGGGCCATAGCGGTAGCGGAGCGGCGTGCGTGGAGGTTAGGTGCGGCGCGGCGTCCGGTGCTGCCTTGACAACGGGCCCGCGCGCCTCCGTGCTGCGCTTATATGCCCTCGGTTGCGCGTGGTGGGGGGAGGGCGGGCCAGAGTCTATATAGGGGGGCGGCGGGCGCGCTGGGCGCAGACCGTAGCCGACTCGCCAGCCGCTGCAGCTGCTGTTTGTGCACGTTTTGCTTTGCCCGAGGAAGGAAGGATGACAGGCCGCGGCAAGGGAGGAAAGGGGCTCGGCAAGGGTGGCGCCAAGCGGCACCGCAAGGTGTTGCGCGACAACATCCAGGGCATCACGAAGCCCGCCATCCGCCGCCTGGCTCGCAGGGGCGGCGTGAAGCGCATCTCTGGTCTGATCTACGAGGAGACCCGCGGGGTGCTGAAGGTGTTCCTGGAGAACGTGATCCGCGACGCGGTGACGTACACTGAGCACGCCAAGCGCAAGACTGTGACGGCCATGGACGTGGTGTACGCCCTGAAGAGGCAGGGGCGCACCCTGTACGGTTTCGGCGGTTAGGCTGCGTCGCAGCGGGCGCTGGCCTTCCCGCGGCCGTGCTTGTGGGTGGGAGAGACTAGAAAACGGCCCTTTTCAGGGTCACCACACTGTTCGGAAGTTGAAAAGTGCGAAAGAGTCTGTGTTGTTTGTTTGTTTCTTTCTTTCCGTTTGAGCGACGTGATGTGACTGGGAGGGGAGAAGGAAAGGAAACGTGTCATGTGGCTGGCTGTGTGTGGGAGCTGCTTCGTTTGTGTTTGTTATTGTGTGTCGTTGTATCGATCGCGACGGAGATGGCGGGCTGTGTGTTGTTGTGCGAGAGGCGGTGATTATTTGCTTGCGTGGTTTGGCTCTGTGTGTTTGCGGCGGCGTTGGGGTTTCCGAGGCAAGGCGTGTGGGCACAGGCGGCCGGATCAGCTGTTTCGTTCGTGTCGACGGCCGTTGCGCGCGGGAGTGGAGGGCGGTGTGTCGACACGCCTCCCTGTAACAATGGTCATTATTGCTGCCGTTGTCGTTTGGAAGGCGACTGCGACCGTGCAAAATGAATGTGTGTGTGTGTGTTTGTTGGGCCACACGGGCTGTGTGGACGACAAGATGGCGGACGTGCGCCGGCGGCGGCTGTGCTGTGAAAGTGCAAAGTTAAAACAAAACAAGGTGCGGCGAGGACGACTGAAATTTTGCTTTGGACGTAGGTTTGTGTGGTGGCCCTGAAAAGGGCCGATTGTTGTGGGCCGGGCCGAGCCGAGCCGGCAAAGCGCGTTGCGTGCAGGGGAGCACGCGGCGCTGCGATTGCCTTGGCCTCCTTTAGGCCTTCTTCTCGGTCTTCTTTGGCAGCAGGACGGCCTGGATGTTGGGCAGGACACCACCCTGTGCGATGGTGACGCCCGACAGGAGCTTGTTGAGCTCCTCGTCGTTGCGGATGGCAAGCTGCAGGTGGCGCGGGATGATGCGCGTCTTCTTGTTGTCGCGGGCCGCGTTTCCGGCCAGCTCGAGCACCTCAGCCGCGAGGTACTCCATGACGGCGGCGAGGTAGACGGGCGCCCCGGCGCCGACGCGCTCTGCGTAGTTTCCCTTGCGCAGGAGGCGGTGGATTCTGCCGACCGGGAACTGGAGCCCAGCCCTGCTTGAGCGGGACTTTGACTTGCCCTTGACTTTGCCTCCCTTTCCGCGTCCGGACATGGCGATGGGCTAGCGACGGTGCACACGAAACGGAAACGAAAACGACCGGTGCGAGCGGCAGCGAGTCGAGCAGCGGAGTGCGTGCCGGCGCAGCCGGGGTGGGGGTGCTTTATGGGCTCGGGTGCGGCGGCCGGTTGCGCGCGCGCCCCATTGGTCGGCGGCCGCAACAGGGCGAGCTGGTAAAGGTGCGGCGGCGGCTGGCGGCGGGTGCCACTGTGTGGGGAGACGCTGACTAGAGCGGAGCGCTTGCTACTGGTGTTGCTGCTGCCGTACGTTCGTTCGAGATGCCGCCCAAGACTAGCGGGAAGGCCGCCAAGAAGGCTGGCAAGGCGCAGAAGAACATTTCGAAGGGCGACAAGAAGAAGAAGCGCAAGAGGAAGGAGAGCTATGCCATCTACATCTACAAGGTGCTGAAGCAGGTGCACCCTGACACGGGCATCTCGTCGAAGGCGATGAGCATCATGAACAGCTTCGTGAACGACATTTTCGAGCGCATTGCGGCCGAGGCTTCTCGCCTGGCGCACTACAACAAGCGCTCGACCATCACGTCCCGCGAGATCCAGACCGCTGTGCGGCTGTTGCTGCCTGGCGAGCTGGCCAAGCACGCCGTGAGCGAGGGCACGAAGGCGGTGACCAAGTACACGAGCTCCAAGTAAGGAGGTGGCTCTGGAGTGGAAGGAAGGATGGAGAAGGCTCCTCCGTTGCGAGAGCGGCAAAACGGCCCTTTTCAGGGCCACCAACTTGCCTTTTGCGGGAAGGGCGGAATTGTTGTTGTTGTTGTTTGTGTGGACGGCTGTGATGTATGTGTGCATTTTGATTGTGGGTGGGGGGGGGCGCGTCAAAGCGTGTTGCGGGGGACGGCCACGAGGTTGGTCGCCGTGGCGTGGAATGGTGGCACGCCTCGTTGGAGTGGTTTTGACCCATTGGTGGTGGTGTGTGTGTGTTACCTGTCTGCGAGGGGGGACAGTGCGATCGGCGACTTTTGTGTCACCGTAACGACGGCCGTTTGCGGGTTTGTTTTTTGCACATCATACATGGCGAGGGTGAAATGTGAAATGTTTTTGTTTGGTTTTTTTTTGCCGCCCACTATTCCCTTTGCTGTACGCCGAGTTTGACAATGGTGCGACGTAACTGCAGCGTGGAGGTGTGTGAGTGACGTTGAAATTGAACGTGCCATTAAGACGCATTGTTGTTGTATTGTACTGTACGTGTACGGCGACACGCACGATGATGTACCATTCGACTCTGATTTTTGATAGCCGTGTCTGACTGATTGCGTACGACGCACGCACACCGATGTCGTCATTCAAGATGCACGCGTGTCCAGTGCAGTACAGTAAGCGCGACGCTAGACGGCGGCGGCGGCGGCGGCGGCGGCGGCGGCGGTCGTCGTTTGTTTGGCGAATGTCTGTACACGTGTTTGTCTGTGTCCATCCGGTATGTATGTGTTTGTTTGAAAGTGTTTTGTGTGTCGGTGACGTGGTCCGATCCGTCGCCCCCTGAGTAACTGTCGATCGGCGCGATAGACCGGCGTCACGCAACTGAACCGAAGTCTTGGGCACACCCGTCATACTGTTGTACACCGTCGCGCTGAGAACGGTGACGAAAGGTTGACTTTGATCGGTCGAATGTCTGGGCAGAACGTGAGGAATGAGGCAAGAGTGCAAGGAGGGGGGGCAAAAGAGAGAGGAAGGGAAAAAGGGGAGAAACGCATTCGTAGAGCAACGGAACGTTCCCGTGTCGGAGGCGTATTGGAGCCGCACTGAAATGCGTTTAACGGCGGCGCGGCTGCAAGTGTCTGCCGTGGTGAACGTTACCTTTGACGGCTGCATTGGGCTTTGCTTTTGCTTTTGCTTTTGCTTTCGCTTTCGCTTTCGCTTTCCCGGATGTACGTAACGTTTGTTGATATGGTTCTGAGGAAGAGTGTATGACAGTGCCGTGCCGTCCATGTTCGTGTGCCCTCCCATTGTGTGTATGCTATTGTCTGTGTACTTGAATGATGTATGTAGGTGTTAGTGGACATGTTTCACCAGTGGGGGGAAATGGATCGTCGATAGTTGGCGTCACTCTGTCACGGTCGAGATGACGCACCCTCCGTACAGAAAGGTGTCGAGAAAGTGTGTGTGTGTGTGTGTGCGTCCGTGAATTGGCAGTGTTTGGAGGTGGGCGTGCCCTGCATGTGGCCCGGAAGGCTGTTCGTTTGGCGGTAGTGTTGTGTGGACAGGGGAGGGGCATGCGTAACGCTGCTGGCATGGCATTTCGGGAGATGGGAGGGGGCAAACGAGGAGCGGCGGCCAAAGAAAGGCGGGACGGGGAGGGGCGCGGTGTGGGTGGCTTGCGCCTGTGCTCGGCGTTGTGGTTTGTGCAAAAGAGGAGGAGAAAAACAATGAGTTGCCAGGGAGGGGAGCGGTGTTGTGTTGTGGTTGTCGTGGTGTAGCCGCAGACGCGGCTGTCAGTGAACGTGGCGAGACGGACGGATGCGCGGAGGGGCGGGGGCGGCGCATTTCGCCGGTGCCGTGCCGTGCCGTGCCGTGCCTGACAGCCGCGTGGTCGCTGTGTTGTTGGTGGCGTGGGGGCGAGGAGAGTACCGTACGGGTGTGCTTGTGCGCCGGAAATGGCACACTGCGCCTGCCCGTCTTGGAGGCTGATGGCTGTGGTGTGGAAATGGGGCGCGGTGATGTTGAAGCAGTTGAAGAACAGAAAAGAAACCAAGAAAACGGGAGGCGTGATGCGGCGGTGGTGGTGAGAGCGGGAAAAACAAAACAAACAAAAAAAAAAACAACAAAAAAAAGAAGGAAAAACAACAAGAAACAAAAAAGAAAACAAAAAGTCTATCAATATTAGAATGTAAATGGAAATGGAAATGGACCCAGGTATAACCTCCCTGCACAAATAGCAGAGAGTCCGATGATAATAGAAATGTGCCAGAATGTTAACGTCCCTACAAAACAAACCCAACGATAATATTAATGAAAGAATGAACCGTATGTAACATTGCAACAGACATAATGAAACCTGATAAATTGTATAAGGGCAGCAGCGTTGACCTTTGGCCCTGTATTCAGAATAAAAAGAGCCAAAGATCGTCACCCCAATGAAAAAGACACTGAAACACGTATGTAACATAGCAGCGATGGCGAGACATTGTAGCATCTGTGACCAGAGAGTTTGCGCTGGACCGCGCGAGTGTTGCGAGCGGTTCTCAGTCAGTCAGTCAGTCAGTCGGTCGGTCGTTGCGAGTCTGTAGGTCTGTCTAGTTGAGGGCTGTACTCTGTCAGTAGTCGTCGCGTGCAGTACGCTAATAGTCGTCATGCAGAGCGGTCGGTCAGTAGTAGCAGCCGAGTGCGGTTGTGTGATGTAGGCGGTCGGCAACACTGGTCAAGATGGTGAATAAGGTATACTGTTAATTAATATAATCATTAGATAATGAACAATTTTATTTATTGTAATTATTCTCCAACAAGTTCCCCAATAATAATTTTTATTTCAAAAGCATTTTTCAAACATTTAATTTTTTATTGAACTGAAGAGTTCGTTGCACTTCACATTTCATTCCACTTCTTTGAAGAAAAATTTCACTAAAATCACAAAAAAAAAAGAGAATATTATTATTTGCAATGCAGTTCCTCCAAGCGCTGCGCAACAAACAAGAGCAGAAATGTGACATCCATTTATTCTGAGGTAAGACTTTAATTCTGATTGTTTTGCACAGGGCCAAAGACCGATATTTCGGTTTAATTGAAGTTTCTTGTCACTGAACGGACTTTTAAATGTTGTGAAGAATTTATATTTGAGTCAGATTGCGAATTTAACATTTTTGTTGCCATTTTCAATACCTCTCATTGTGGGCGAGGTTACAATTAGCGCAATGTCCATTAGCATCCGTAAATAACATTGTCCATTATTTTAAATTTTGCGGGGAGGTTACAACGCACAAAAAAAAAAAAAACAAAACAAAAAATTGCATTTGTATCCGCTCCTCAATTGTAGATACCCCTTACACAGCTGTGTGCAATGAATGAGTGCTGGCTGGTAATTAATTGCACTCCTTGGAGGGAAATGCCATAGGAAGTAGTCTTTAAAAAGTGAATGTTTTTCGTTAAAAGACAAAAGTTACTTTAGAAAAAAGTAATAGTGGGGCTTTTTGTCGTTGAACAAAATAAGTACAATGAACATACGTTATCAGATTTGCGCAAAATGCAGCTTCACACTACCTTTTGATTATAACACAATATACTATACATCGTCCCGAACCGTGACCAGAGTCGCGAGACGAGCAGAGCACGCCGCCGACGCCCGCTCAGTACAACCGTCCACCCGCTACTACTGTCGACCGACTACTACCTCTCCCGACTCGCGCTACAATATATATAACAACTGTTCCTGGCGACCCGGTGCGTGCCACTACTGTCGTCTGGCGCGGTCCAAGCGCCGACTAGCAACGATAAATAACTCTCTGGTCAGACAGAGATGCTGTCATGCCTCGCCATCGCTCTGGTAATGAATACATACGTGTTGCAGCGTGCGTACCACCGGAACACGCAGTGGCGGAGCCAAAGACTGTGTTGTCGAGGTCGAGTGCGAGCGGGAAGAGAGGCAGCGTCGGCACGGAGATGCAAGCGAGCGCGAGACGCACGGGGGCTGCGGCGTGGCGCGTTTGCGGTCGGCGCCTTTGGTGGCAACGGCCGGGACAAGCAGCGGTGTATGGTGTGGTGCGGGGCGGACAGGGGCGGCGGTGGACGGGGAGGAGGCGGCGCGACGACGGCATGGGGGCGAAAACGGGACGGGGGACGGCGGATGTTGAGAGGCGTCACGCGCGGACAGGACACAGACACAGAGACACACAGATTGGAAAGGGAGGGTGCGCGGTAATAGTTGGGAATGTGCGTACCGTGCGGGACGGGAGTGGGCGAGGAACACGGTCGTGGCCCCTGTTTTGGGTGCGTGTGATGACGTCGGTGTGTTGTGGGAAGGGAAGGTGCTGTGGCGGCGGCGCGTAATGGGCGTAGGCCGAAAAGAGAAAGGAACGTCGGCAGTGTGTTGGCAAGCGTCGGTTCGACTGCGACGTTGATGGGCAGGGCAGGGCGAGGTTAATGGTGGTAGGAGTAGGCGTGTGGGCGCACAAAATCTGCCGCTGCAGGCGGTGCCGTAACCGCCATGGCGGGAAGGAGAGAGGGCCAAAGAAAGAAAGAAAGAAAGAAAGAAGAAAACAAAAAAAAAAAAAAAAAGGAGGAGGGGGGGGCGAAAGTGGAGAGGCGGTGGTGTGAGAAGGGCGGGGGCGGAAGGAAGGCAGGAAGGACAAGAGGCGAGGCGACGGCTTGCTTTGTGTATCGGTCGGTCTCTGGCTATGCTTCGTTTTCTGCAGCAGGGTCGGTGCGCGGCGTGGCTCGCGGCAGTGGGAACGCCTGGCGGCTGGACGGCCAGCAATGCGGTTGGATGGGCGGCCACAGCACCGCACCTGTGCCCGAGGAGGAGACGCTGGCGGCGGGCCCTGAGGTGAGGCCGGCTCGGCTCGGCTGGGGCTGTGGATGTGTAGGTGTGCGCCGCTGCTGCAACAACGAGTAAAACGCGAGAAGAAGGGATGGCGGTAGAGAGAGGAAAAAAAAAAGGTCGTGTTGTGTTGATGCGCAGGCAGACGCGTACAGAGAGACGAGCCCGGTCTGCAGCAGGGTGTGGCCGTGCCGAGTGCAGAGCAGCGGCGGCTCGGTTCGGTTCGGCCCGGCCCGGCCCGGCCCGGCGGGCCGCGCTGTTGTCGCGGACGTGAGCGCCCCCTGGCGGGTGGCCGGAGGCGGCGCGGCGTGTTGGACGTGTGGCTGGTGGCAGTGCACAATTTGCGAGTGGCTGGCGGTGTGGTGTGGCGGTTGGCGCGTCGGGCGGCGGAGAGAGAGAGAGAGGGGGAGGAGAGGTATGTGTTGCGGGCGCCCTTTGCTGCGCTGCGTCGTTGCGTGTGCCGTACAGGGCGGGCGCTTGTCGACTGTGTGGGCGGTGTGGCGAATTGGCGTGAAACGGCTGCCGAGAGGTGTGTGGTAGCGAGCCGGTCGGTGTCAGTGCGAAGGGGAATGTGCGTGCGTTTGGCGGTTTCGGTGTGCTTTTTGCGGCGTGAGAGTGGGGAATTAGTGGGGCCGGCTGTTGTGTTGGTTCCTTGTGTCTTGTGTCGCGTAGCTTGATGGCAACGTGGAAGGACGCCGGTTTCGTTTCGAGCCTTGCGTGTGGTTGTCGACGTTGACTGGTTGGCGTGTGCATGTGTGGGTCGCGAGTGCGTTTTTGGCTGGCTGTGTGTGTGTGTGTGTGTGTGTGTGTGTGTGTGTGTGTGTGTTTTGGGGGGGAAGGGGGAGGCGGTGGTGAAAGTGCAGTCGTTGCCACGGGCGCGTCGTCGGGTGGGGCTGGGGCTGTGCGTCGTGGCGGAAAGGTGGTAGGTTGCGGGAAGCGAGCCCGTCGTTGACGGTGTCGCGTGAGTTGTGACTCGAGTGGGGCGCGGGGCGCGGGACAGGAGCAGCGTGCCGCTGCGTCGTGGTCGTCAGCAGAGGCTGTGCGTGTGCTTGTCCTTTTTGTGGGCGGTTCGTGCGAGGCGTTTTTTGTTTCGTGTTGCCCTAGTTGTTAGTTTATTTTTTTTTTGTGTTTGTTATTTTGAGACGACGACTGGTTGGTGGCGTGCGCGCGAAGTGGCGGTGTGCGCTTCCCGTGTCGTTTTGTTTTTGTTTGGTTTTTTTGTTTTTGTGTGTTTTTTTTTTGCACTGGGCCCCGGGGGGTGGGTGGGTGCGTGTGTGTCGATTGCCGGCTGGCGAAAGGTGCGCCATCGGCGGGGTGGGTCGCCGGCACAAGTAGAGGCGGCGGCGTTGTTGCTGTTGTTGTGTGGTGTTTGTTTTGTTCGGCTGTGTCGGCGAGCTGTGTTGCGGTGCGTGTGAATGGTGGTGCAAAAGTGCTGGCGTTGGGGCTGCGACTGCGACGGCGGCGAGCCGCGGGCGCGCATGATAGTGATGTTGTGAACAGCGGCTGTGTACGGTAGTGGTGTTGTTGTAGCACGACGTGCATCCGGGCCGGCGCGGAAAGCGCAGTTGCGGGCGGTTGCCCTTCGGTGCCAGCCATGTCGCGTGAGCGGCGGGTTGCTCTGGTGTCGACACGTGGTGCTCTGGGTTGTTGTGTGGTGCCCTTTGGCCGGTGGGGGTGGTTCGCGTGTGTCTCGTTCGCGCTCGGTATCTGGTCGTGGTCGTGCTGCTCCCCCGTCTGTCGGCGGTTTTCGACGTCGTCTGTACGTTTTTGTTCGTTTGCGGCGTGCCTGCCGACGTCGTCCCGTCGCGACCTTTCAACCGAAAGTGTGGCGCCCGAAGGTGAACGAACGTAACCCTGACCTCGGCGCTTTACGCTGAGCCGAGCGAACCGAACCTAACCTGTGGTGTGGCGAGGTGAGCTCAGCCTGTGAGCCCCTAACGTCTACGTAAGGTAAGCTGTCCGGCTGACGCCTCACGTTTGAACGCTTTTTTTTAACCTAGCACTGACCCCTTAACCTAACGTGTAACCTAACCTAACCTCTGACGCCTGACGTGTTTGAATGCTTAACCTAAGTTTGACGCTTAACCTAACCCAAGTCCCCTTAACCTAACCCACGTCCACCTAACCCTAACCTAACCTAGACGTGTAAACGTAATGTGTAACGCGTAACGTGTAAGGTCGGCTGTCGTGTGTGCTGACGGCAGATTGGGTTGGTCTGTAGATTCGGATTGCGGTTTGCCTCGGTCGAGGGGTTGGGTCGGAAGCGGCGAGGGGCGGCGGCGCCTGTTGCGCAGGCGGCGTCCGTTTGCGGCGGGCAATTGTTGATAAACGGCTGTGAATGTTGGCGGGCGAGAGGAGGAGGACGGCGCGCGATGTGGCCCGACGGCTGCGGGCCGATCGGGAAACGGCGGGAGGGCGACGGAAGGCGATGGGGCGGCGGAGGCGCGTTTGCACGGCCGTCATCGCCGCACGCCTCGGCTTGTGTGGCTGTGGCGCCGGCCGCGCTGGCCGGGCTGCCGCGGCGACGGTGTGGGAGTTTTGCCGAAGGTTTGGCCATTGTGGCGGGTCGTCGGCTGGGGCTGTGGGGGCGGCATTTGGGCGGGGGCGGCGATTCTCGGCGGGCCGACCCAGGCTGTAGCGCGCGGTAGCTGCAGTTTGGCCGTGGTTTGCGGCGCTGCCGTGGCGACTGGTTGGCGACTGTGGTGTGGCTGTGTGTAGCCCCATCCTCGGTGGTTTGAAAGGCGCGGGCGGTTGTGGCGCAGGTTTGGGGCTGCTCCGCACAGGCTGTCGGACGTTGGGCGGTAGCAAGCGCACCGGTCCGCATCATCTAAACTACCGGCAGTGGTTGAGGGAAGGTAGTATTTACCCGAAGGCATTGACTACTAATTCTGGGGAGGAGATATGGAACTTCAGGTGTAGGAAATTGTCATCTTTATTTGCGGATTATAGAATCAAATTCATTTGGACTTCAGTGGGTTGGACACTGCCAGGTGCATTACCTGTTGAGCAGTGCGACAGGTCTTTGGTATGTGTCCCGGACATCTGACGGGACTCCAATGTTCCGTATGAGTGGGTTTTCCGAGACCACGGCTTTGTGATACAGGCGTCTGGCTTTGTGTTGAAATCGGAGAAGGACCTCGGGTTCTTGCAGAGCTTCATGTACATAACGAGACGGGAACTGCGGGTGCACGTGGAGTACTCTTCGTAAGGCCTTATTCTCCAGCGCTTGAAGACGTTGAATGTGGCGGGTGGCAGCATTGCCCCAGGCGACGCAGGCGTAGTCCATGATCGGCCGGACGAATAGCCTGTAGATGAGGAGGCCATTTGCAACTGACAGTGAGGAGCCTTCATTAAGCAGCGGGTATAGTGCTCCCAGGCGCTGGTCCACTTTCCTGCGGGTGGCCGTGACATGCTGTTGCCAAATGAGCTGACGATCCAGCACAACCCCGAGATAAGTCGCTGAGGGCAGCCACGCGATGTCTTCGCCGAAGAACCGAATCGCCGGAACTGGCGGCGGTAGTCTTCTGGTAAAGATGACGGCTTGGCTCTTCTGAGCGTTGAAGCGAATCCTCCATTTGCGGGACCATCGTTCAAGGTCGGAACAGGCGTCCTGAAGTCGGCGGTGCATGGCCTGTGGCCAGCGGCTGCGCGTGTAGATGGCGGTGTCGTCAGCATACATAGCTTTTTCCACCCTGGGGGAGGTGGGGATGTCCGATGTAAAGATGCAGTAAAGGATCGGCCCAAGGACGGAGCCCTGAGGGACGCCAGCGGCGATGCGCCGGAGAGTCGAACAGGAGGTGGCAACGCGAACAGAGAAGGTTCGCCCTCGGAGGTATGAGGCGAGCAGCTGGACGAGGGAGCGAGGAAATCCGTGCTGCATCAATTTCCACAGGAGCCCCTGATGCCAGACGCTGTCGAACGCCTTGGAAATGTCAAGGAATACCGCCCCACAGTATTCCCGGTTGTTAAAGGCGAGGGTGATGTCTTCTACGACGCGGATCACCTGTTGTTCGGTGGAGTGGCCTCTTCTGAACCCAAATTGCTCCAGCGGTAGTATCCTCCGTCGGTCCAGGATGGTGCGGATTCTTCGTAGCAGCAGCCGTTCGAACACCTTACTGATATGAGGGAGGAGGCTCTGATAGGCCGATAGTTGGCCGGTTCCTTCCTGTTCTTCCCCGGTTTTGGAACGGGGGATAACTGTAGCCCGTTTCCATGCCTCTGGATATGTCAGCGTCCGAAAGATGTTGTTAAAAACTGCAGCCAGCCAGAGATAGGCTGCTGGAGGAAGTTCCTTCAGGGCTCTGTTGGGTATGTCATCTGCCCCCGGTGCCTTGGCGGTGTTCAGACCAGCGATGCATGTCCGAACTTCGTCCATCGTGACGGGCGGAATTTGGTCCTCATCAGCAGCAGCAGGTTGGTCCAGGTAGTGCTGGACTTCCGCTTCCACGCGCTGAACGTGATTGACGTCAATCGGGTCGTCCACAGGGACGAAATTAGCTTCAAATACATCGGCGATGGCGTTTGCCTTGTCCTCAGGGGTGTAGACGAGTCCAGCCGGGGCTTCCAACGGAGGAATAGTCGTCCGACGTTTAGTGAAAAATCGAACCGTGTCCCAGTGATTGGCATCCGGTGTAAAGGCCTCGAGTTTCGTGGCCCACTGCTGGTTCCTGTGGGCGAAGAGGGCGGCCTTAACGTCGCGCCGAAGTTGGTTGACACGTCGCTTAAGGCCGGGATCCCTGGTGAGACGCCAGTCTTTGCAGAGGCGATTGCGGAGACGTATAAGGTCCAGGATGTCGTGGGGTAACCCTGGACGAAGTGGCTGTCGCCGGCCGGCCTGTGGCGTGGACTGCCGGAGAGCTGTAGTAACAGCAGCGGTGAACCCCGCCGTGGCATCATCGACGGGTGCATCCGGTGGAGTGAATGCCAGCAGATGGGGGAGCCGATCCGGTAGCCACCCCAGTGGGTACGTCGCAGATTCCACCGTGGCGTCTGCGGAGGAAGATGGACGTTCAGCTGGAAAATGACAGGCAGATGGTTAGAATTGAGAGCATGTCTCACTTCTGCCGACATGAACTGAGTCAGTCCCTTGGTTATTGCGATGTCCAGGACATCCGGATTGCCTCTGGAGGGGGTAGCATGTCGGTTCCTCGGGTCCACAAGCGTGCGCATCAGCTTGCTCGAGGACGTGGAGGAGCCGCCGTCCGTCATAAGTGGTGGTGAGTGAGTTCCACGCCGCATGCTTTGCGTTAAAATCACCGGCGAGGAACAGCTTCCCAGGAAGGCGCAGCAATGCCTTCGCATCGTCGACGTCAATGTGCGGCTTAGGTGGGCGGTAGACGGCCACAAATGTGACTGTGCCGACCGAAGTCTCGACGGCCACAGCTGTCGCTTCCATCTTCCGCAGAGGAGGCGTCGGTACAACATAGTGGGAGATTGTCCGCTTGATGTAGATGGCTGTACCGCCACCGCGAGTGGGGCGATCATTCCGATAGCAGAGATAATTGGCGATATTGGCCCTCAGGTCCGGCTTCAGATGCGTCTCACTGACCAGGCAGATGTCGACATGCTCATCTTCCAGGAATTGGCGAACCTCCAGTAGGTCGTGGTAAATGCCATCCGCATTATAGGTGGCTATACAAAGGTCTTCATAGCGTCGGGGCCTAGGCATGTTGAGGAGGCGGAACGTCGCTGGTGGCTTGAAGCGAACCACGAATGGCCGCTTCAACTGTCGTGGCAAGAACTGCCGGGAGTGCTTGAATGGCTCGGCTCATCTCGGTGACGGCTTGCATCATGGTCTGCATGAGCACCAGAAGTTGGTTGACGTCAGCTGCCGCAGCGGGCGGTTGGGGACGGCCAAAGTCGTCAGCGCGCCGGCCCTCGAACGAGGTGGAAAGGACGCCGAGGCAATCTCAAATGCTGCTGTTGGGGGTGCCGCTGTAGAGGCGGTGCCCTTCAAGACATCCGCCGCTGTCGGAGACTGGAGGACGGAAGCCGCGCGCCGTTGCATCAGTGGAGCTCGCTCCTGTAGCGGTGCATCGATGTATCTGCTGCTGGCAGGTGTGCTTCTGAAGACACGGGGTCCCAGCACGTCGAGTCTTGGCGTTGAGGGGCGGGAAACCCCTCTGTCGGCGACTAGCATCTTTGTGTTTCTGGCAGGAACGATAGCTGGCAGGGTGCCTGCCGCCACACAGTCCGCATTTGGCAGGGTTCGTCCTTGGGGACGGGACACTGGCGGCTGTCATGAGGGCCACCACACTTCACACATATAAATGGCATTGTGCAGAGCCGCGGCCACGTGGTTAAAGCCCTGACAGCGGAAGCACTGAGTCACTCCTCTTGATTTACGTAGCTTCTCGACAGAAACGGAGAGGGCACAAATTCTGTTGATTTTAAAACACATCTCGATTTTCTTGCGTGTCGGGGAGAACCACCACACGGAGGCCTGATTTCTGCTGCGTGCCGGGCATCCGATGGTAGTCCACGACCGTCGCCTCAAATCCCAATGCAGACAATTCTTCCTTGAGTCTGTCGTTCGGAAGAGAATCGACGATGCCTCGAAATATCAGCTTCAGAGTGGGCGGGCGAACAGTGGGAAACGTGTAGCACGGTATTCCTCGGTTCCCACCATGTCCATAACTTTGACGTAGTCTTCAGTGGCCGTGACAGTGAGTTTTTAACTTATCGCCTCCAGCCTGCTTCGCTGAGAAAGGCTGCTTCAGATTTTGCGTCAGCCAATCGTACAATTTCAAATAGGTGTCCGGATATTGGAGGACGATCGGTGGAATTTTATGCTGCGTCTGTTGTGGTTGCTGCTGCTGCTGTGGTTGTAGGTGCTGTTGAGGCTGCTGTGGTGCCTCATGATCCTGTGGCGCCTGCATCCCATCGTCGATGACGTCAAACCTGTTGCTGACAGGCACGACAGGCGCGTCTGGTAGCAAGCGCGGGAGGCGCGGGCGCGGCGGGGCGCGCAGAGTGGCGGCCGCTCTCTCGGCCGTCCGCGCCCGCCCGCGGACACTGGCTGGGCCTTGTGATTCTCTGCTCTGCTGCTGTGCTGTGCTTGCGTGCCTGCCTGCCGTCCCGCTCGCTCTCGCTCTCGCTCTCGCTGTGTGTTACGCGCGTCGTCGAAATGGCAGATCAGGCGGCTACGAACGAGACTGCTGCGGCACCCGCCGCCACCGGCACTACGAAGAAGGCCAAGTCTGCGTCGTCTGCGAAGAAGCCGCGCGCCAAGCCCTGCGCACCCGCGCACCTCTGAGATGGTGACGGCCGCCATCAAGAGTCTGAAGGAGCGCGGCGGGTCGTCGCTGCAGGCGATCAAGAAGTACATTGCCGCGCACTACAAGCTGGACGCGGAGAAGCTGGCGCCGTTTATCAAGAAGTACCTCAAGTCGGCCGTCGTGGCGGGCGAGCTGGTGCAGACGAAGGGGAAGGGCGCGTCCGGCTCGTTCAAGCTTGCCGGCGCCGGCGGCGGGGGGGGCGGCCGAGGGCGGCAAGGCTCGTGCTGGCGGTGCCAAGAAGAAGCGCGCCGCTCCGGCCAGCAAGGAGAAGAAGGGCGCCCGTGCGGCCGGCGCAAAGAAGGCTGGTGGCGTGAAGGCGGCGACCGGTCGGAAGGCGGGCGCCGCCAAGAAGGCGTCTGCGGCGTCGGCCGCTCCCGCGGGTGCGAAGAAGGCGGCTGCGGCCAAGCCGGCAAGGCCAAGTCGCCGTCGAAGGCGAAGAAGGCCGCCAAGGTTCCGACGAAGAAGCCGAAGGCGCCGCGCCCGAAGAAGGCGACGACGCCGTCTAAGGCGAAGGCTTCGCCCAAGAAGAAGAAGTAGAGTAGAGGAGAAAGAGATGGGAGAAAGGAAGGGTTTGGCGCTTGACTCCGTCGTTCCCCACCCCCCGTCGTCGTTCTAGTGGCGCGCAAGAGACGCGCGGCCCAAAACGGCCCTTCTCAGGGCCATCAAAGCACGTCGGGGAAGGTTTTGATTGTCGTGTTGCGTTTGGTGTGGGTGTCTGTCTGTCTGGCGTTTCTGTATGCCCGTGGGGATGCTGTTTGCGTGCCGTGGTGGTTGGATTGCGGGGGTCGGTGGCGGGTGTGGGCGGCGGTAGCGGTAAGCGGTGTTGTTGTTGATTGTCGCCGTGTTTGTGGCGGCGGCCGACGGTTGGTTTTCTGTCACGTTGTTTTGTTTGAATACGTTGGTTGGCTTGCCTGCGTTCGTTCTTCTCGGATGTCTGTCTTGTCTAGTCGTGTCTGGTCTTTGTTGTTTTGTTCCTTTGTGTGTGTGTGTGTGTGTTATGTTTTGCAACGGGGGGCACGTTGAGATGTGGAAGGAGTCGGCGGGGATTTCGGTGGCGTGTAGAGCGAGCGAGCGCGCCTGCCTGGCCGTTGGCCGTCGGAGTGGAGTGCGGGTTTGTTTTTTGTGTTTTCGAAACGAAAGCGGCGGCCGGCCGGCCAGCCACCCGTGCGGTGTGACGTCGGCCGTTGGGTATTGTGCGCTTTGAGCGCCGGGGAGGGATGATGTGTGATTGTTGCGCGCTGCTAAGCAGGCAGGCAGAGTGAGCGGGTGTGGCGGACGGACGGGAAGTGGTGGTTGTTGTTTTTGGGTTGCGGGGCGAGAGGCAGGCGACCGACAAAGTTTGCTCGCGACGGAGAGATGTTAGTGGCCCTGAAAAGGGCCGTTTTTTGTTTGTGCGGTGCGGTGCCGCGGCGCGGTTTAGGCGCGCTCGCCGCGGGATGCGGCGCGCGAGCTGGATGTCCTTGGGCATGATGGTGACGCGCTTGGCGGTGGATTGCGCACAGGTTGGTGTCTTCGAAGAGGCCGACGAGGTAGGCCTCGCTGGCCTCCTGCAGGGCCATGACTGCGGAGCTCTGGAAGCGCAGGTCGGTCTTGAAGTCCTGGGCGATCTCGCGCACTAGGCGCTGGAATGGCAGCTTGCGGATGAGCAGCTCTGTGCTCTTCTGGTAGCGCCTGATTTCTCGCAGGGCGACGGTGCCCGGCCTGTAGCGGTGGGGCTTCTTGACGCCTCCGGTGGCGGGCGCGCTCTTCCTCGCCGCCTTGGTCGGCGAGCTGTTTGCGCGGCGCCTTTCCGCCGGTGGACTTGCGGGCCGTTTGCTTTGTGCGGGCCATAGCGG